>NC_142025.1:10093124-10103124 GCF_049901735.1 Notechis scutatus | reverse complement strand
GGATTCATCAGCTTAGAAATGCAATTGGGGAGTATTAACTATACACCATATGTAATTCCACTATGTTATACACCATGTTCTACAGGGAGACCTCAAAGTAGAAATTTAGAGATAAGTTCCATATAACATTTGTAAGACAGAAGGAGAAATCAGGAATAAAATGGCAGCACATCATAATTTGTTTTTCAGCAACTGCACTCTCAAGAGTAGACCTTCTGAATTGCAGGTTGTTTACTGCTCCTATACAGAATGAAAACACGTCTTGGGGTGTTGTGAACAGTATGTAAAGCAATGGCTATGTGCAATAAGTCCATGCAGTGAAGGAAGCATGGATGGTTCTATGTTTTTCTACATTATAGAAGCTGATCAAAACATCCACATTCATTTTAAGGCAGAACCAACACCATGGTCAGGATCCCGATCACATTAC
This sequence comes from Notechis scutatus, assembly GCF_049901735.1. Lineage (NCBI taxonomy): Eukaryota > Metazoa > Chordata > Lepidosauria > Squamata > Elapidae > Notechis > Notechis scutatus. Next base: position 10,102,694 of record NC_142025.1, on the reverse strand, counting down.
TAATCACATGATAACAGCTGAAAGCCCTGCTTCTTTCTTTGGAAAGTGATTGTGCTCATTTATCACATGAAATAATTGAGATGAAATGGATTATTAGGTTAAGCAAATTTTTCTTTCCCCCAAAAAAACGCTGAAACTGCAATCCTATACATTTTTAACTGAGAAGCCAAACTAAATTCAATAAAGCATACTTCTAAGACTAAATATTTAGAACTACAGTATCATTACATTGACTGCTATAGATTCTTTTAAAAATATTTAAAATATAGTCCTAGAGTAGACATAAAATCTTAATTTTTATTTGGGAATTATCCCAATTTCTACAATGTACATGTCTACATCCCCATTACTTTAATGTTGCTTTGGTTTTTAATTAAACAAATGTTTATTAATACACTATTGTTATGGCTGTAACAAATTAGCTAAAAGAAAAAACTATGAAGGCAAATACCTTAAAACCCAAGAGAGGAGGTCGTGAGCAGCTTGTCACAAACTTGAGTAATTTACGTTTCTCATCATCGGTGAAACTTTCAACTACTCTCCAAAAGATTTTGATTACTGGATGATCTGCAGTATAACCTCCTACCATTTTAAAAAAAAATAAAACTGCATTAAAACTGAGTTAGTGTTATTCTACATGATCAGAAAACAATAATTCAGTCTTCCTACACCTGACTCTGAAAAACAATATCAGGATGGAAGGGTGAACTAATGAACAGTAAGATTTTGCAAAGATAATCTTTATTAATAGAAGAATGGTTAAAAGATCATATGATCATATGTTCATATACTATTTAAGGGATAAAGTACCTTAAAAACTAAGTGAAATGCGTTGCTAATTTGTAGGACTACTCATTCCTTTTTGTATATTACTGCATATTATGTTAATATATATTTTTGCTACTCCTGGTCTTTGATTATTCATCCACCAAAATGAGTACGTGTGTGGGCATGCATACAGAGCATAACCGTATAATTTATTCTTCTCTTGACATTAGAGAATTAATCATATTCAGCCTCCCTGGCTTGGATTCTTTATTTTTGTCCTTCAACACCACCTTGATTTACAGTGTACTTGCCTGAATAGTTTGTGAAAGTTTTAAGATCCTCTAGACTAATTGGAACCTGGGCTCCAGAAATCAAAACCTGGAAGGGTTGGAGAAAAAGCAGTATATACACGGTTAATACATCTAGGCAGAACATTAGAATCTTAATTTTTTTTAAAAAAATCACTAAATGCATCATTTTCTCCATTTGGCTGGGCAATTATACCTGTATTTCTTGTTGATCGAACATTCTGAGCCACTCAAGATTAACAACATTGGCAAGACCTTGTCTGAATGCCAAGCAATGCTGTCTGATTTGTTTATTTAACCTGTAGTCTGCCACGAGATGGATGTAGGCGATTCTGTTTGCACTAGTGACAGGAATATCCTTTCCTCCAAGCTTTAATTCAACCACCTATAAAAACACAAACATCTTCTATAAAATCAATCTCATTCGCTGTAGGCAAATTATTCCCCCTAGCCCCAATCTTACAATCACCTTCCATGACATTGCACTGATGCAGCAGTCCACACTTTAATCTTCATTCATTATGAATACATTATTTTTATATTGCACTATCAATACTTAGAAGAATGGGTCTTTGTCTGGAAGGGTATATTTTGGCTAAGAAGGAAGGAATATGGCCCCTTGATCACAGCATTTGCCACTAGGTGGCATAATGGAACAACGGGGATTGTGAAGAAGTTTGATTCAATTTTTGTTGATACCAACCGCTGAAAATCTCTCTGGATAAAACATGGAAAACATACATTCCCTAGGAAAATACATCAATGCTCTAGCTACTCCCTCATTCCAGCTTTACATTATTTTGGAAAAAGACATCAAAGCTTGCTAGGAATGGAATTCAAGATTTTGCCTCAAACACCTGCAACTTTTTGAAGTTTATTAAACAAGTATTAGGGTGCCTCTTGATTTAAAAAGAGCTCTCTCGGTTTTTTGCCCTTAATTATTTTAGGTAAACAAGCCAAAATGTGTATGTTTTGAGAGTTCAAATTAGAACTGAAAAAAGTTTGTTCAAATTGAAATGTGTTCAAAGTTCAGGATTAGCTGCTGTGCTTGGGTCTGGCTATTGTTTAAATTCTGTCGGGGTCCCTATAGCAAGTGGGTGGGGATGTGTGTGAAATGGATTGTTTTAAGGGGCAAAGCAAAGAGACCACTGGATTCAAGGCAAAGCCATGCTTCCACTAGAACAGTGATAACTAGTAATAACTGCCTGCCAGCCTTCCACTGTTTGCACAATGCCCAAATTTGATTCAGTGTAGCAAAGTCTGTTATCATTATAGTTGAACAGAGTCAGGGATTCCTCTACCCCAGGGATGTCAAACTCAAGGCCTGCGGGCCGAATCCAACTCAAGGGGCCGGCCTGGAAACAGCAAAGGACTGGCCCACAGTGCTTCTGCTACCAAAAATGGAGCTTGGGGGAGGGGTGCATGCGCCTCCCCCAAGCTATATTTGTTGGCAGAGAGCTGCAGGAGGCCGTTGTGGCCAAAAACAGGGCACAGAGTGGTGCGTGGGGCTCCCCGGGCTGTTTTCACTGGCAGAGAACTGGCAAAACAAACTAAAAACAAAAGGAGAAAAGTTTCCCCTTTTGCATTTGAACATGCAAGACAGGAAAGGAGAATGGGAAAGAGGAAAGACAAAAAAAAGGAAAGATGGTAAGACAGCAAGGAAGAAAAAATAAGAGGGGAAGGAAGAAGGAAAAAGAAAAGAAAAGAAAGAGATTTTAATGAATGTGAGTGATAGTCTCAGGCAAGTTCTGTCTTAGCATTTGGCCACCACAGGTGCCCCCAGCACGGACAACGATCTAGCCACGCCCGTCATGACCACGCTCACCATGGCTCCGAGGTCAAACACAACCCTGATGCAGCCCTCAATGAAAGTGAGTTTGACACCCCTGCTGTAGAATATTTAACATTAACAGCCATTTAATGCAGTCTTTTGTATCAGTACAGAAAAATGGTAGAAACTTTATGAACTAATGGACAGATTACCTAAAAAGAACAAACCCAAATTTCAACTGAAAGTTTTTAACTACAAGCTATTTCTTGTGTGTGTGTTGCTTTTGAGTCAGCTTTGACTCCTGGTGATTGCCTGGGCAAGCCCATGAGACATAAAACTATGTTATAAAGAATTCAAATCTGAAATAAAAACATAACCACATCAATTGTCTGTCTTGGGCAAAAAGACAAAAAAAATGGGGGGGGAGAGTGTCAGTTCACATCACCAAAACAGTCAAAAAGACAAAAAAATGGGGGGAGAGTGTCAGTTCACATCACCAAAACAGTCAAACGTTGTATGCTTTGATTCCAAAATAGAGCAAACAGCAATTATTTTGTCAGTGCTTTATCACCATGGCATCTGAATGCAAATAGTGCTGAGAAATTAATAGTTAACTGGCTATAACAGATAGAGAAAATGTCTTCTTCTTACCTGTGCCTCTCCCAAATCATTATTTACCACGGTAAAGTTCAGCCCAAGTTCTTCTACATCATCTTCATAGCTCTTAAGAAAAAGGAGGTTTTTGTACATTTCAGGATCCAGGGATGCCAAATGATGAATGTCGACATCAGCACTTGTCCCCAGCAACTTGGAGAGGAAAAAACTGGCGAAAGGAAGCTCAACCAGCATATTTTCATATAAAGCCTTTAAAAAAAGTGTAAAGAGATTGAAACTCACTCATTTGATATTCACCCAGAAGGAGAACAGGAAACACATACATTCATTTCCTATGCCTGCTAAAAAGCTCATGGATTTTTATATAGTATTTAATAATCTTTATTTAGTCAATGATCAGCAAAGTGAAACATATATACCCAATATGATAAATCATAATATTGTACAAGAAAATTAAGGATATGTAGCAGAAAAATAATCTAAATCTAAAATTACATTTTTATTCTCAAGTCTATTTACAGTAAAAATGCATAGGAGGGTGGAAGTTCATTCTTCGAGCGAGCTACAAATATTCACCACTATTGCAAAAATGTATATGCATTTAGTCCTATTTTATAATGAGCAATCCTACATTAAAGGGAACTGAATTTTGTAAATTATGAAAAATTGCAAACCCATGTTTGTTCTTCATACTTAATTCAGCTACAGTGACTCATAGGAACAAACAAAAGAACAGAAAAGTTTAAGCTTGGAAAATCCACCTGTTCATATCTTTTTATATAATATCTAAAAATTCTTATATCTTATTCTGTTCATTATACTTTTATCTGTCATATTTGCAATTTCATCACATACTCTTATTTCATTATTCAATAAATTCCATCTTAATTTAAGTAGTTCCAAACATTTCCCCCTTAATTGCCAATTTGAATGTACCACCCTTTTATCTTATACATCACTCAATTTACTCCCCTTTAACTCATATTAAAAATTACCATAATATAATCATTTTTAATTATCACTTTCCAGGTTAATGGCAAAAATCTCCTAAGTACTACATATCACATATACATTTTAGGCTAGAATCCACATGGTATTCTTTCCTAATATTCCTTTATACTTTAAATCTTTTATTATTTCAAATACATTAATCTTTTCATCTGATTATAAGAAACTGATATCAATCTTTTCAGTACAATTCTCATAGTTCGTTTTAGCGGCATTCTTAATTTTATTAAGTTTAATTGACATTCTTATCATAGTTTCCCACTTTAACATTTATTCCAGTTATATCTATCTGTAATTTAACAATGATTCTTAAGAAATAATCAAATTTAAAAAAAAGAAAAAACATCAGTTCCAAACTTTCCATTTTTAAAATCTACATTCTTATATATCATCACTACATATTACCTTGCAGAATCCCCTTTCTTATTCTTTATCTACCCTTTATCTCTAGGTCTTTTAGCGATATAATTTCCTTTCTTTTTTTTTCTTTTTTCTTTCTGTATCCTTTTCTGGTCCTTTCTCTTATTCCCCTTTCCCTTTCTTCTTCTCCTCCATTTCTGACTGATTTTTATCCCATTCCCTTTTGAGCTTTCTTCTGTAATTCTCTTTTCTGCTGTTTCCTTTTTCTTTGTTTGGCTCTCCTTGTTCTTTGTTCTCCAATGTCACAATTTCTAATATTTGTAAGGCAATACTGCACAGTTCAGCTCTTTCATATATCATTTCCCTTATGCTTCTTAAGTCCGATTTTATTTCCAAAGTTCTGCTATTTTTGTACACCTCTTTCAAGTTTAATTTATTTATCTCTTTCTTCAATATTTAAGTCCAGTCCAGTTATCCAATAGTTTATTTAAACCAGCTTCTAGTAATCAACTTCTGTTAAATCCTGTTTAAATTTTCCAGGGTCAAAATAGTCCAATGTTTATACGTTTTTATTATTAAATTCCTTCTGTTGGGTTTTGAATTTTTCTCAGTCATCTCGTATTCCTAGGGTTTCAGCTTCTTTCCTCTTCCTTTATAATATTCTAATTTCATTTTTCAGGTTTCTATATTATTGTATCAAAGTTCCTCTTATTTTGTATCAAGTTCCAATTTCAAGAGAACCAAGCACTATTTTTAAGGAGTTATTGAATTTTCCTTTGCCATTAGGTGGCACTCTCTGCTATGTTCAAGTTCCACCTTTTCTTTTCACTTTCTTTTCCCTATTTACAACTTTTTAAGTTTCAATAATCCAATAAGTCCAATTATTAAATATTGTTTCTTTTTGGCACTTTCAAGTTCAGCTTTTAGTATGCCTCTTTAGTGCCAAAATCATATAATTGTCCAAACAAATATTTTCTTACTTCCTCTTTCAATTTAACTCCTTTTAAGGTTCAAAGCCACTTTCAATTTTTTTCCCCACTTTTTCTGGTCGCCGCTTTTACAGTCTTTCTTTAAAGTTTCTTAAAACTTTAAATCCGGGGTACCTTTGTATTCAAATATTGCGCTTGATTTGCCTTGTCTCCACACTGTCCGCTTTTCACCACTCCTGCACAATCTTTGTCCCGGATAGCTCTCTGTGTTCAGGTTGGCCATACTTACCACCACTGCAGCCCACCTTCGGGGGGAGTTTACCTAGCCAGGGAGGGGAGATGCGGCTCCCCTCGACCCTACAGGCAGTCTCCCCCTTCTTCCCCACCTCTACAGGGTGGTTCTGGCCCTGTTCAGAGCCCTCTAACTGAAACAGTATGGATCCAACCAGCGCACAATTGCAGTCTTCGGTCTGTCCACGACAGAAACGGCACCGGAAGTCATTTATTATATAAAGAAGATATGAGCACAATTAAAGAAAAATGGAATAAGCTAAGATATGAACTGAAAATGAATAAAATAAGTGTAAAGAATATAAGAATATTTGTGACAACTTATAGAAAATGTAATGATATAAGAAGTTGAATATGAAAGATAATTATGCAATTAAGGTCATGTTTGTATGGAAATGTAAAAACCTGGAACCATATTGTTCACTAAATGTTTGTAAAAGATAAAAATAAAAAACTTTTTACCAAAAAAAAAAAAAAGGAAAATCCACCTGATTAAATTTATATATTTTTCCCATTTAAGATTTTTTTTTCTGTTTAGATACTACATTCAATCCTATCTCCATCTCCATCTATATCTATATATAATTTCTATAATTGTATTTACAATATTGATTTAATAATCGAATCTGCTTTAAATATGGTGTGTGTGTGTGTTTTCAAGTAAACTCAAAAGTATATACTACACACTTCACTCAATAAATTTTACTGTGTTTATTTATTGTTTTAAAATAGATTTTGGGAAAAACTTTTAGTAATTTTCTAAGATGAATAGATAAAAGTTCAACTTAATTCTGAACAGACTAAATGACACTGTGCCTTATTTCTTAAGAATCATTGTTAATTACAGATAGATATCACCAGGAAAATGCAAACAATGAGAGCAAAAACTAAGGAGGAATTCCACTAAGGCAACTGCAGAATTTTTAATAAAGCCATGACGAATAAAACCTTCATCTGTGCAGCTGAATTTAAATTTGTAGTCATTTGTTTGGAGTTTTAATCATTAAGAGAGGAGCCAAATACAAAGAGAAACACAAACTATATTTAATACAAATGTCACTTATAACTCACTATATATATCTACTTTGGTACAATTCCTTTTTGTGCCTGTTTTTTCTTAGTTCATCTCAAAATGAATTTTTTAAAGTAGCATTCTCCAATTGGATGCCCTCCAGATGTTCTGTAAATTTCTGGAAGTTGCAATTATAATTCCTCTTGAGAGAATCAAGTTGGGAAAAGTAGCTTTAAAGCATTTAATATACTAGCCCTAATAAATGATGGTTCTAAATACTATGATCACATCAGCTAAATGGATTACAAATTAAATTTCCATAATGTATGCAACTGAAATACAAATATAGGCATAAATCAAGGTATTTTTTAAAACACAGGTTAATTACACAGATTCAAGAACTGTCTATTTTTTATGCAAAATAATCCACTTACCATTTTTCACATGAGTCTTAATTCTTAGGCCATATGCAATACTGGCTCCTAGAAGCCTATCAATAACTTCATGTCAAGAGAAAATAGCAATAGGTATATTGAAGCAACCTGCTTGTTATTTCTCAAGTGTCTACCTTTTATGAGTGTTTATTGCTGGAAATTGTGCCAAAATGATTTGAAATAAAAAGGATTAATTATACTAGAAGCCTTTTAATATAAGTGAGTGCACTAGCAATGCAATTAATGCAAATTGTGGTACTATCAGGAGAATAAATGTGAACAACATCACAGGCCATTTCTGTTTGCTGCCAAATAACTTTAGTAATTTACTACATTAAGAATCAATAAAAAAATAATGCTTTTCAAATGCATCTCCATCAATCTTCAGGTAACTCCATACCAAACATTTATAACTTAATCTAAAAACTATATAAAGTATTTTTAGGCCATCTGGATTGTGGACTATCATTTAATTAAATACACCTGGACTATCATTTAATTAAATACTGATTTCCATAGGCAGATTCCTCCAGTATGTATTTAAAAAGCAAGAAGAACATTAAAAATATACAGTAAGATGGATAGTTAATATTCCAATTAGTGTAAAAGCTAAGTTTTGCAACATGCACCTCCCAAACGTACAATCGTTCTTTGTTAAGTTAATTACACTTGAGCTCTGTACTTTTCTGATAGGGAGGTATGGTTGTTCACATATAGCACAAATGCCCACTTTTCTGATATTTTTGTTGGACAAATCAGTCACACCTTGAAAACATCTCCTTTTCTAATTAAAACATATTTGAAAGGAAACTCTACTGATGAGCTTTTGCCTGCCCCAGGGGCACAATTTAAACTTTTTAATGCAATTTGTTTTCAGCATTAGATCCAGAATGCATAGATAGTAATGTGCATAGTATTCCTACCCTCAGTACTTCTGAAACTTTACACACAGATCCACAGTGGATTCATACAGTATATTTCAAGAGTCATTTCCTTTTCTTTTTTTAGTTCTCAAAAAGCTCTATATAATCTACAGCTGATTGAGGAGTTACTAAAGTTACAAAGAACTTACAACATGGTTCAGAAGTTCCCACGGTCACATGACCCCAGTTTAAGTGCTCGTCAACTGGCTTGCATTTAAGACCATTTGCAGTGCCCAGCAGTCATGTGACTGCAATTTCCAACATTTTTGCCAAAAACTGGCATTTATTTCCAGTTTCCAGCAAAAACCAAACATCGTGAATGATGGGTTTGCTTAACAACCACAGCATTTACTTAATGGCCATGTCAATTACTTAAAGACAAGTCATTTAGTGACCATTGAAAAAAAAAAGCTGCAAAATCAGGTCAATCATGTAACCATCTGCCTTATGACGATCATGACTTACAACTATAATTGGCGGGCACCATTACTATAGTGCATTTTAAAGTTCCAAACAGAACCTATGCACCATCTGGGATGGGTGGGGGCTCACTACAAGGAAAAACTATTATCCCTCTCCCAGAAGACTGTGATTATCTTTGCTTAAGACAGGGGTATCAAACTCAAGGCCAGCGGCTGGATTCGGCCTGCAGGGTGATTAGATCTGGCCCATAGGGCCACCCTGGAAACAATGGTGGACTGGTCCAGGGTGTCTCTGCCAGCGAAAATGGGGCACAGGAAGGAAGCGCACAGGCCCCACCCCCTGGGCTCTGTTTTTGCTGGCAGGGGGCTGCAGGATATTGAGCTGGTCATGCCCATTCAGCCATGCCCATTCAGCCCACTGAGGTCAAACACAACCCTGATACGGCCCTGCTTAAGACATCTTCCAACATATTCACTAAAATCAGGCTTTAAAATACATGTAGTTCTTGACTTATGTCCACAATTGAGCCAAAAATTTCTGTTGAGTTTTGCCCCATTTTATGACCTTTCATGCCTCAGTTATTAAGTGAATCACTGCAGTTAAGTTAATAATCGAGTTGTTAAGTGAATCTAGCTTCCTCACTGATTGCTTGTCAGAGGGTCGCACAAGAATGGTCATAAATATGAACCAGTGGCCAAGCATCTGAATTTTGATCACATGATCATAGG
>NC_142025.1:9393941-9441441 GCF_049901735.1 Notechis scutatus | reverse complement strand
CCCACCCCCGACCCCTTCCCGCTCCCCGCCCGCAGTCCCCTCCTGCCTTCTTCGCGCCACGATCCTGAACTCCGATGAGTCCCGTTATCGCAAGCGTCCTCCAAGATGCACCTGCTTTGCTAGAGATCGGGGGCTAAGTCACCGAGAGGAGAGGAGAGAGGAGAGGAGAGGAGAGGAGGCGGGCGGGCGGGCAGGCAGGCGGCAGGAGACAAGGAAGGGAGAAGCCAGGAGCCGAGGGAAGAGGGCAACTCCCGGGCGAGAAAGGCAGCAGCGGGCGCGCTCTCTGACACTCACACGCACCCACCCGAGCCACAAGCCCGGTAGAGCGCAGGGGGCGGCGAGGGGGGAAGCCGAAGGGGGCCGCTTGCTCCGTGGACGGCATGCTGCTCCTGAGAAGAACTGGGCTCCTCCCGCTCTGCCTAGGCGCGCTTTTCCTCTCCGCCGGGCTAGCTTGCGGGCCGGGCCGGGGTTTCGGCAAGAGGAGACACCCGAAGAAACTGACCCCTTTAGCCTACAAGCAGTTCATCCCCAACGTGGCCGAGAAGACGCTGGGCGCCAGCGGCAGATACGAGGGCAAGATCACTCGGAACTCGGAGCGCTTTAAAGAGCTGACCCCCAATTATAATCCGGACATTATTTTTAAGGACGAGGAGAACACGGGAGCCGACCGGCTGATGACCCAGGTCAGAGACGCGCCCTTCGCCTCTTGCCGACCTGCTCGCCTTCCGGCCTGGGGAGGGGGAGAGGGCTGTAATCCGGCAGCATCGCCTCCCTCCGGGGCTCTCAGCTTCCCCGGGCGTCGGCGACCCCGGTCCCCAGGAGCTGTCGGGGGAAGGGGTGCGCCGATGGGGTGGGGGAGAGCCCTTTGGGGATAGCAGGTCTGTTGCCGCGACCTTCCTCCTCGGAGGGAGGAAGCTCCGCGTGTGAATTATGGCAGCCTGGTAGTTGCAGGCAGGGCTGCGCTCGGCCGCTCCCTGCCCCGCCGATTTGGTTAGCTGGCGGCTTTGCCTGCTGCTCGTGTTAGCCTCCCACCCCACCACCGATCTACCCCCACGGGGATTCTGCCTTTCCCTTCGGAGACCGAAGTCGCCCGCCTCCGCTTCTCTCTCTTCCTAACCAGGTTGGTTTAGATTAACCCTCTTTCCCCGTCGCCTCGAGGATGGCATCTGCCGCGGGCGATTCTGAAGTCCAAGGAGCAGGGTAATAACAGTAATAATAATAATAATCGTCAAAGGCGGCATCCGCTGGGCTCTCTTTGGCAAATGTGTCTGAGAGCGCATTGATCGCCTTCAAAGATGCTCACGCTTCCTCCCCTCCGCCCTAGACCGGTGAAACCACCCGAGGGGGAAAGACGAGAAACTTAATCAGCACAGCAAACCCGGGATGGAAGATCGCGGGTTGCGCGCCCAGCTCTCACGACCTCAGAGGACGAGGGCTAAAAATAGGCGCCCACCCTCAGTCCCTCGATCACCTATTCCAAGCGAATAACGACCGAGAGCTGATTCGGTCAGGCGGAACTCTGCGAATCAGGCTCCGCTCCACCTCCAGAGTTCGGGCGGCTCTTCAAATTCTCCACCACGCTGCCAGCCTCGGGCGACTGCCGTCGGTTGCGTCCCCTTCCGAAAATAGGTCAGCTGCCTTTCCTTCCCCGACCCCTCCCGCGATCCTGAGGTTTAAGCCCCACTTTCAGCACCAGAGTAGCTAGCTCAATTCCGCCCGAGTCGCCCCTGGAAAGGCGGAGGGGCGGCGGCGCCCTTTGCTCGCTGCAGTTTGGCGAGGAGTTGGCTTGGGGCTACGGGAAGCGCACCCGCCCGCCATCTCCGTCTGACCACCTTAAATTTCACGGGACCTGGGAAGGTTTGGAAGCCGTGCGCGACGCGAGTTCCAACAGCTGCCGAGGCCGCGACAGCGCTGCCTCCAGGAAAGCAAAGGCCCCCGAGAGCAGAAGGCGCTCGTCAGAAGGCGAGGCGAGGCGACGGTGGGACCAGCGCCCCTGGGGAATCTTCAAGCTCCCGGGTGGCGTTCGCGCCCTCCTGGCTTCCTTTTGGCTGCGTCCTGCCCCTGCTCCCCCTCCCCACCCCCATCTTCAAAGACGCGCGAGCCGGGCTAGCTGTGCGGCTGCAAGTCAAACGCATCTCGCGTTTTCGGCTCCACTTACTCCTCTCTGATCGATCGCCAGGGCTCGGGTTTCACCCTGGAGCCTGGCTACAGGAGGCCGGAGAGGCTGGGGACTCCTGGCGGGTCTGGCAGTGACGCGGAAGCCACAGGAAAAACGTTGCCAGCCGCCACCGCCGCCACTATGCGCGGCAAGGGGTCTTGTGCGCCCGCGCGCCTGACTCTGCCGGTGCAGGTCACTTTCCTTCGTGCCCCTCCGACATCCTGAGAAGAGCAAAGGAAATGCACCTGGGCGGGTCCTACTCCCGGAGAATCCGTCTGGAAGCTCCTCCAGGTGTACGGGATTTTTACGCCAGCGCTAGTGAGTTGGGGGATGATGGGAGTGTAATCTGGACGGCCTGGGAAGGAAAGGAGAAGATGTGTCTGGAAGGGAGGTAAATTTGGAACAAGTGGCTGGATTCGTGGGGTCGAGGGTGGGGAGTAGAGAGGCAACGGAGAGGATCGGGAAGCGTAGCCCCCTCTGACCGCCGCCTTTCCTGTTCTTCCCCGCCCCCACGCGCGCTTCCCACGCGCCCTGGAGCTCCCTTGTTAGGTGGATCGAGGCACCTGCAAAGCAGAACTCCCCACTCCCCTGCTTCTTCGTGGCCGGCCTCCTTGGCAGCCTTCGCTGAAGTCTCTGAACTTCTGACCTTCCGCCAACTTCCCTCAGACGCAGCAAACACCGCGCCCCAGCCCCGCCACGCCAGACGCACTCCCGGGAGCTTCCGCCATCGCGCCTCGCCTCACTCCTTTCCGGATTCTTCGGCCGACCAGGGCGCGCTCTGGCGAGGGCGGAAAAATAGCTTTCGCTCGGGAGCAAAGAGCGGGCTCCGGGGCAGATTTTAGGGGACGTGCGCTGGGGCAAGGGGATGCTCGTGGAGGCTGGGCATGAAGGCAGGAAAAGAAGCGAGTCTGCTACCCTCCGCGGCGGCCCTCAGCGCCCGAAGTAGTGGGCAGATTCGCTAACAGAGAACGCCGCTTGGCGGCGGAAATGCACCTGGGCGCCCCCGGGTCTCCGCCTTGACCCGGCCAGGCAGCTTGGACACGGCGGTCTCCTCCTGGGGCGGGGCCGAGAGGGGAGGGAAGCCTCTTCGGCAGAGAAGCGTTCACCTTTCCAACCAGCCACCGCCACCAGTTAATATTAACTAGAGGAGGGGAGGAGAAAGAGGCAAAACCTGACAGCTGCAGGGGGGGGGAGGAATTTCTCCTGGCAGGTGACGGCGGCCTTCTAGCTGCCCCCCTCCCCCGCCTCCCGTGCCCTACTCCGACTAGATCTATGGGGGACATAAGGGTGCCAGACCAGAGCTGCGATTCGTCTGGGGGGAAAAACGAGCCCTTTCTCAGCCCGCTGCAGTAGAAGTCCGTTAATGTTCCCTTAGCATGTTTCGGGGCTTGAATGCGGGGGGAGCAGGGAGTCCCGCTCAATCAAGGAGGCCGAGGCTGCACCCGATAGGATTTATTCCTGAAGAGATACCCTACGCGTGCCGCCTTCCTTCTCAGCAAAGGGGAAAAGAAAGCGAAAAGCGCCGAGGCGGGAGAAGGTAGGAGTAACCTGCATACTTAGGTCAGTTAGCCAGCCCCCACCCCCCCAACTCGGCCCTTTTCTGCCCGAGCCGTTCTGCAAAAAGAAAGGACCGGGCAGATAAGATGTCTTAGAGGAGTGATGGAAGCCAAAGGTGCTCAGTGCTGCCGTCTTTGTAGCCGGCTCTGTAGATCTTTCCTTCCCCTCTCCTCGCCGGCGAAGTCCCCTCCGCGTGCTCGAGAACCCCGAACCGGCTGAGCTCCGCTGGCTCTTCCTCCAGTCCAGCCGCGCGCCTTGGGCAACCGGCGTCGGATTCTTCGTAGCCCCAGATCTTTCGGCTCTTTTGGACGCTCACGGAAGAAGCGCAGTTCCATCCGGTCGGCAGAGATCCTGGATCTACTGTTGGTGCGGTGAAGGGGTAGGAAAAACCCACTCGTGTTTCCGCTTAACCTGCCCACCGAGTTGGTGTGCTTTTTACGCATTCGCCTCCCCAGCAGCAGCCTTCTGACATAAACGAAGACGACGATTATTTCTTAAATCTGCCCCCCGCCCACCTCCCACAAAGATGTCACTCTTAAAGCAGTTATCCGCAGCAGCGATTTCTAAAACTGTTGAGGTGTATCTCTCTTTGCCAACCTTCACTCAATAAGATGGCAACTACAAGTTCCAGAAGTGGTTTTTCAAGAGGTCTTTCTCTTAGAAAACCACCTTTGGGACAACTATGGCCTGGATGGCTGAGAATCTCCATAGATGCAAGTTCCAGAATGCCCAGGCATTTGGAAATTATTCTTTTAGAAAAGAGAAAATTGGAGTGAGGGTGTGTGGAATTAGGCAATTTCTCCCCTTTTGCAAAGCAATCCCACTTGGGTTTATACCAAAGTAAACTCCATTGAGTTTTACGGGGCTAAACTTCATATGGAAGAAAATATATAAAAGGCTAATAAAAGAGTGCCAAATTCGCCCCGAGTTGGTCTTAAAGGACAATGTTGCTGATGTTGACTCTGGGGGGAAAAAATTGCCTTGCTGGCTTATACTTCTTGCTGGAGAGGTGAAATGGCAAAAGGTATTCCTGGGAGAAAGTCCAAGAAATTGCCAAGTGTAAAGTCATTGGCCTCTGGAAAAGCTTGTTCTATAGTTGCTACAATCTTAGAGGCCTATTTATGCTTTGCAACAAAACTGCAAAGCTCTACAACTCCACCTCCTCTTAGTTATTTTTTTCTCCCAGAAATCCTTTTTTTTATTATTATTATAATGCAATAGAACATTGACCTGTCTTTTATTTGCTTTTGTGGGTGCTTCCAGAAAGATGTTGTCCCTAGCTTTAAAAGACTAATTCATGGAGTTTGAGATAAATGAACATTGGTTTGGAAAGGATTGTTTACTTTCAGAGGCCACTTGCTTAGAAATCGGCCTCGCTTAAAAGTTTTGAAGGCTGGCCTTTGGGGAGAAAATGCTAGGAGATTACTAGTAGGATACACCAAGGTCCCCCTTGCTTCCTTCTCCATTGAATCCACAGTCTGTGGGAATTTATGGCCAAGTTGCTAATGACTTTAGTTTCTAGGGTCATGGAATCCCAATACAGCCCCTAGCTACAGATAGTAGAAGCTCAAACAAGTATTAACAGGGCCAGACCAGAGGAAGAAGTGAAACATCTTATCTATTCACAAATAATAATTAATGAATTATATATTGGGGAACATCCATCCTGGATGGATGAGATTTACAAGAGCCTAAGGATTGGATTGGTGCAAAATCACAGACTATTGTTAGGCCAGCAAAATTTTAAGTAGGAAAACTGTTCCTGAATTACATTTTCTCAGATTGTGAATAGGGTGATCAGAACCAATTTGATGTAATGGTTAAGGCATTGAGATAGAAAATAAGAGATTGAGTTCTGGTCTTGCCTTAGATGCAAAGCCAGTCTGGTGACCCTAGGCCAGTCACTTTCTCTCAGCCCTAGGGAAAGAGGGAATGGCAAACCACTTTTAAAAACCTTGCCAAGAAAACGGAACAGTCTTGTCCAGGAATCATACAAAAACAGTTTTTTTTTGCGGGTGTATGTGTGTGGGGGGGGATGTGTTTCTATGTGTATGTGTTTGCTTGCTGAAATGAGAGAAACTTCATTCAGGTACAAAACTTAAGAATTTAACCTTATTTTTCTGTGCATACAAATAACTTGTGTTTATCTAGATCCATATGTTTTCATACCTTGAAGCAGTTTTTGCAATCTCCAAATTTGGCCCATTTTTTTCCTCTTTGGTTCTTTTATAAAGCAAAATAGATGCTTCCAGCTGATGCAGGATCTAAGAAGGATACCTTAAGTCTTCTTCCCATATCTTCTTCCCCATTCATTTTAAGATGATTCCTGGATAGAAGTCACTCAAGAATATGACATGTGAAGCCAAATGTGAATATCTAAATTCTTATGGAGTAAGCCCCATTAGTCAAACAGGTGGATGGTTTACTTCTCAGGCTAGGAACGC
This sequence comes from Notechis scutatus, assembly GCF_049901735.1. Lineage (NCBI taxonomy): Eukaryota > Metazoa > Chordata > Lepidosauria > Squamata > Elapidae > Notechis > Notechis scutatus. The sequence continues at coordinate 9,435,282 of NC_142025.1, read as the reverse complement.
TTTATCTTACTAACTTGCATCTTTTCACAGTCAGTCTATATTTGTTAATTACATTAAGTGAAATAGAATTTATTTATTATTAACCTTGCATGTTGCCCCACTCCCAAAGATCCAAGTCTATTCAATTAATCTATTTGGGGAGTTTAGACCATTCAACCATCAAGCTAATCAAGTAGTCTGATTTAGCAAATATATTACCTCCCCTCCCATTCAAGCTAAAACTAAACAAGTTACACATTCAAGCTAAAACTAACCAAGTTACGCATGCTTGTGAATGCAACTACTGAATCATCATCCTTAAAAGTGTTTGGCAAATTCAGTCAATGCCAACTATCTTTCATTTATCTGGGAAGGAAACTAGTTCAGTGGATGTTCAACAGTCATTTTCCACCAAGGAAGTAAGACTTCCAACCATAGCCCATGTCCTGCCAAGGGAAAGGCTTGATTCCAAGTCTTGTCCTTGAATAAGCCCACCAAAATTAACTAGACAGAGACATTAACTGTAGGAAACTTAAATCCCCAGCCTAGCTATCAATGGTTCTGCTCTAATCCTGACAGGATCCAGTCAACCTCTCTCTCCTAAAATAGTTAATCTATTATTTATTTTATTTTATTGGCTTCTCAACTCCAGTGGGTTCTGGGCAATATACGAAACTATTTAAATATTTTCTAGGACACATAATGACCTTGGATTGATTGTCTTCCGGCCTCTTCTCAGCTAAACTGGACAGATGATTTGATAACTGGTAAAGTTGGAGTTCTGTCAAATTGACTTCAGAAGGCAGGTTGGCCAGAGATATTTGTGGGCTGTTGCATCCAGTTTTGGACTGGGGTGACTCTGGGGGAGCCCTTGGAGAGTCATTCTTGGAACTGGGTCTCCCTTTGCTCCCCACCTTCTACCCACAAAGCAGGAGTTTCTCCAAGGTTCAACTTTGGGTCTTAGGATGAAGGTCCACTCCAAGACAGTCGATGTGGTAGCATATCAAGATTGAGCAACCTGATAGAGGCATATCTTCCCAGATCTGGCTTCACTTACGTGGGCACAGAAGCACAGCTTATTCAAGAACCTCCATCATCTCAGCCAGTAGAGCTTGGTGTCCAAGAGAGAAGGCTTTGTAGAACAAATATCAGAAGGTCCCTGTGGAGTGGGGTGGGGGGAAAGGTTTGCTTCAGTTTCTTCCAGAGCTTGTGTATCTCTGGTGACCTTCTTGCTCATCTCCCACCTACCCACTTTTTGCATTCCATCCTTAGTAAAGGGCAAAATGCACAGGGAGTTCTACTCAAATCTCACAAGTAAACAAATTATCTAAAGCTGTGTTTTTCCAGCTTGGCAACTTTAAGACTTTAGATCCCAGACTTTAGATCCCAGAATTCCCCAGCTAGTTCCCATCTCTTAAAGGTGCCAAGTTTGGGAGGGTGGTAGGTGCTCTAAAATTCAGCTATTCTAGACTTTTGGCTCTGTGGCAACTAACCTGCCTTAGGATGCTCAAACTTGGGCAAAATATCAGCTGCCTGACAGGGGCCTACAAGCTTTGTATGCTTATACAGGTGGGAGGCTTAAGAACCCTTTAGACAAAGGGGAAGTAAATTGTTCTATTGTCATTGCCCACGCAGGAGAGAAAGTCAGGGCCATCTGTTCTGGACTGCAAAGCTCTTGAGATGACCCACCTGGTTGCCATCGGGAGCTGGAAGCCCTCCACAAGTGTGTCCCCACTTTGGGGTCCATTGGAATATCTCAGCTGGGAGGGAAACGCAGGTCTGGCTCCCGCTGTGGGACTTCGCTTCCCCTGGCCGGCCAGCTCGGCCGTGACAATCCCCACCCCCCACCCAGCATCCCTACCCCACTGCGCCGCCGGCTGTTCTGACTCCCTCCGCCACGCTCGCCTCTCCTCTGCTTGCTCCCGGCAGCGCTGCAAGGACAAGCTGAACGCTTTGGCCATCTCGGTCATGAACCAGTGGCCGGGCGTCAAGCTACGCGTCACGGAGGGCTGGGACGAGGACGGCCACCACTCTGAGGAGTCGCTGCACTACGAGGGCCGCGCAGTGGACATCACCACCTCGGATCGGGACCGCAGCAAGTACGGCATGCTGGCTCGCCTGGCCGTCGAGGCCGGCTTCGACTGGGTCTACTACGAGTCCAAGGCGCACATCCACTGCTCTGTCAAAGCCGGTAAGCAGCGCGCGAGAGAGACATTTCTCTCCCCCGCCCCACCAGCATCCTCCCAGGCGTGGCGGGTCTGCCAACCTTGGCCCGGGGTGCAGGGAACGCGAGGATTGGTTTAAAACGAACAAGATGATAGCGGACACACCTGCCGGGATGAGTGGCGTCCTCCTCCGCGCTCTCCGTTCTCTAGGGAAAAACTGAGATCACCCTTGAAAGCATCTCGCTCTAACAGAAGGGGCAAGTAGTAAAGTAATAGTAACAACTACTGTAAAAGGGCAAGGTGTTCCTCTTTATGCCGAAGGGAGGGGGGCGGGGTGCCAGAGATTTGATACTGCTAGTTGGAAGCAGGAGAATGCTTTGGCTGAGTTTTCCATTTATTTAGCCTCCCTAAGGTGTTAGTTGTGAGATAAAGAAGGACGGCTGCTGCGTTTCACCGCTGCGAGTACATCCACACAACGCGCGCACGCACACACACGGAGGGAGGGAGGGAGGGAGGACTTGGAAGGGCCAGGTTCAGTCCACCCTCCTCCCTAGATGCTTGGCCAAGTGCTTGTTCTATGTCTCTTTCTCTCTCACTTCCCAATCCATCTCAGATGGTTGTTGTGGGGAAAAGTAGAAGAATGGGATATGTGTTCTGGTATGCCAGTTTGAGTTCTTGTACGAAACATGGGGTGTAAGTCACACCGTCGTTTTTCAAAACCTGGCAACTCGAAGAGGAGAGGACTTCCCAGAATTAGGAGAGCCCACCCGAGTTGCTAAGTCTGAAAAGCATTGTAATAAAACGAACCTTTTCTTTAGCTGCTCCTTTACGTACCACCAACCATAAACTGTTATCCAGAAATCTCCAATTAATCAAGAAGGACCAGAAAAACGGGAGGGAGAGAGGGAAATGTCAGGGACCTCGTCCAAGTTCCTGGGGGCCTGCAGACCTGAAGTGGCAGGAAAAACTGCGTCTAAGAGGGCTATGAAAAATGTAGAGGGCCGAAATAGCCTCGGCTCTCGAGGATGGCTAGAGATTAAACCCTTTCACCCAATCCGGGCATCCTCAAACGAAGGGGATTTGGGGCGTTCTGTCCCCCCCCGCTCAATTCCGCTAAGCCCCGCCCAGTCGAGAAACGGCCTCGCGCATCCAATGCTGGGCGGTTCTGTGCCCAGTTTCCAGCGAAGGTCGGTCGCTCTTTCCCCCAAGTTGGGCGCTTCAATTATTTCTGCTGGGGCACCCTAGGTTGTGATTAGACCCGAGTTCAAGCTTCTGTTGCAATTGCCTCGACCGCGTCTTCACAGGTGGGTGGGAACGAGGGAAGCTGCTGGCTGGCTTCCTTTTGAGCTCCGGACGGGTCTTGTGAACGCTGACCTGCAAGAATGGGGCTTAAAGCTAGAGCCCATTGAGGAACGGAGCGGGTTTACTCAACACAGCATCGAGTATCCCCTCCCACGTCGTTTCCACGCTATTTCACTTCTTCAGAGGGGAGCTGAGACCCCCCCTGAACTCAAACCGGGTCTTTCTGGACCCTTAACCAAAAGGTCTCCAAACTTGGCAACTTTAAGACTTGTGGATTTCAACTCCCATAATTCTCCAGCCAGCACAAGTTTGGGGGCTCTTGCCCGATCAGCCACAGCTCAGTTTGTCAAAGCCAAACCGTCCCAAGCACACACACACACCCCTATTACAAGAGAGATCCCGTTAGCCCTCGTTCTGTTCCTTTTGGCCACGCGGGGACAAATTACATCAACACGAATGGGCCGTTTAAAGCAGGAGTAGGATGGAAGGTGGCGAGGTGTTGCGAATGGTACCCATGCGGTAGGGATGTTTCGGAGCGAGTCGAGTTCCTTCATCCAGAGTAGTGCTAGGAAGCCGAGGCGGATCCCGCGCACCGCTTTGGAGGCAGCTCCACCCTCACCCCCGTTGGCTCCATCGCCTGCGCGTTTCCCCTCCCCCGGCGCCAGTGAAGATACAACGCGTTTAAAAAGCAGGCTGAGCTTGGATCGCAGCGCTGCGTTGGTCCTTTGATCTTACCCTGCGCTCCTCCTGCCCCTCCTCCACCCGCCCCCTCCCGCCGATCCAGAGCATGTAGGTGACCTCGCGGAAACTTTGTTCGCGTGTCCCGCCACGGATTGGGATTTTTGCCGAAACCACCAGCTCCGGTTTCCTCCCTTGGGGGTGGAAAAGAGCGAAGGGAAGCAGAACACGCTTCTCGCCTCTCCGCCGGCCCAGCGGCCTCCGAACCGCTTCAACCGGCGTTGGTATTTCAATTGTGGGGTAATGAAACAACCTGCAGAAGAAGCTCGTTCTTCCTTTTGCCGTAGCTGGGGAAGGGTGGAAAACTTGCCCGTTTCTTCCAGAGCTCCGCTTTAAAAAAAAAAAAAAAATTCAGCCTCAGCTTGTCTCAGAATTGCTTCGTACTACGAGCGCCCCTTGCTGGTCCGGTTGAGAAACGCAGCCTTCAGGGCGCGCGTGCTGCTTGCTCGCCTTCTGCATAAATTGTCTCTTTCAAGCAAAACAGTTAACAGTAAATGGGTGTGTGTGTGTGTGTGTGTGTGTGTGTGTTGGCGGAGACGCCTTCTTGTTTTGCTCCCTCTCCTCCTTTGTTGACTGGCGCTTAAAGAAAACACTCCCGAAGTGCCAAGAAACACGCAATCGAGATGAAAAAATAATTAACTGTCTCTAAATATATGAAAAAATAATTAACTGTCTCTAAATATATCGGCTGACGTGAGAACGAAGCAAGGGTTAAGAGAAACAGCGTGATTTTTTGGGGTGTGTGGAAATTCCATTCAAGGCAGTGGGTAAAACGAACTACAGGACTCGATTCCCCAAGTAGATTTCCTAAAAAGCGACTGTTTTTTTTCTACCAGAGTCTTTTACAATTATTTTTCATTGGTGATTGGCTTTTTGTCAAGTCAAAGACCCAATTTTATTATTATTATTATTTGCAAGGTATAGGTTGAAAAAAAATCCCTGATGCACATTTTAAAATAATGTGAATTGCAATCCCAGGTACTGTACGTGCCAGTACCATATATTTTATATTTTCAGTTTGCAGATTGCAGGTGGTTAGCTTGCCATAGAATTGGAGATGTCACTTCGCTCATTTAAAGCCCAGTGTCCGTGACAATCGTAATTATTTCTCAGGAAGCAGGGATAAAAGACTGCTGGATCTTTTGAACTAAGTGAAAAAAAAGAAGAAGAAGTAAACTGTCTTGGCGTCTTAACTCTGTCAGGAATATGGTCTTCTTGGCCTTTTCTTTCTTATGCCTCTTGGAGACCAGAGCACTGTGTGCAGTGCAGTACATACTACAGGTAGTCCTTGCCTTATGAACAGTTCATTTCGTGGCCATTTCAACAACACTGGGGGAAAAAGTGACTTGTGATCATTTTTCACACTTATGACTGAGGCAACACCCCTGTGGTCACGTGACTTACATTCAGGTGTTTAGCCACGGATTCACGTTTATGACGGTTGCAGTGTCATTTCCTTGTGCGACCTTCTGACTATAGCAAAGTCAATGGGACTGCCAGATTCACATCACAACCGTGCTGCTAGTTTAACAACTGCAGTGATTCACTTAACGAACATGGCAAGAATTGTGGTAAAATGGGGCAAAGCTCCCTTAACGCATCTCTCACTTAGCAACAAAAATTCTGGACTCGGTTGTGGTCATCAGTGAAGGACCAGCTGTATTTTTATCCTATCCTTTCTGAACCAGGTTGTTATCATTCCTTTGTGGGCAATGTTGCCTTTTCCAAGGTTAATGTTCAGCTTAGTTTCTGGATTCAGATTCAGTCATGTTGGGATTTTTTAATTTAATATTTATTTTGTGCCTTGGAGTCAGTGTTGACTCCTGACGTGTCTCTGCGCTCTTCTCAGCAAGGATTTTCAAAAGGGGTTTGCCATTGCCCACTTCCCAGAGAGAGAGAGAGAGAGAGGGACTGGCACCTGGGTGGCCATTGTGCTTAAAGGCAGGACTAGAACTCGTGGCATTGTTTCTATCCTGATGTCTTACGCATTTCGGTTACACCAAACTGATTCTTCCTGACTTAGCTTGATCCAAACCACAAAGGGAGGGGTGGAGGCAGCCCTCTCTCCTTTGATCCAGGGAGCCAACACTTGAGCCTACAACAAGTGTGAACTCTTGCTGGCAGAATCTGACCTACATTCATGTGGATGCATGCAGAAGGGTTTGGAGTTTTGTTTTTGTTTTGCAAGCAGAGATCTGGAACATAAGCTAGAAGGGGAAAAAAATCTCGTTTCTGCCTAGCTTTCTGTTTGGGATCGTTCTGGAGGGTAATCCTAGACAGGGATAATCCTCGCCTACCTTGTCGTATTCTATCAATAATGCTCCAAATGTTCCACACGCTTCCTATAAACATGCAGGAGAAAACCACAGTAGTAGCAATTTAAAGCAGCCATCACTGAAGTAGTGCACGTGAGGGCCAAACAGAGCATTTCCTATCTCCTAGTTCAGGGGTCTCCAACTTTGGCAACCTTAACTCTGGAGGACTTCAGTTCCCAGAATTACCCAGCCAGCAAAGCTTTGGGAGTTGAAGTCCTCCAGTCTTAAAGTTGCCAAGGTTGGAGACCCCTGTCCTAGCTTGTTCGTTCAACCAGTTCCTAGCTTAAAACAACTTTCTGCAGCCTGTGGCCCTCCAGAAGCATTGGAATACAAACCCTATGTTGGCTGAAGATGTTAGGAGGCCAAAATCTCTAGAGGGCAGAAAGAAGAGCCTGGAGGAACAGGAGAAAAACACCAATCAGATAAAAGAGAAAGGAGGAAATGCATTCAGACCTGCAAGGCTCTGTTATTATAGATTTATAATAACAGTAGCACTGACCCACAGGGCACCAGATTTTTAGTGTGATCTGTCTTGAAAGGATTATTAAAGTGATTAATAAGACGATTAAAGGCCTGGAGATTAAAACATATGAAGAACAGTTGTAGGAGTGGTTGGATATGGCTAGTGTGCTGTCCCAGCCAGTCTATGGGAATTGGATAGTTACTTAGGAATTGTGAGCTGTCCCCTTAAGGGAATGCATCATGGTAAATGTAGTCAAAGGTATCCTGGGAAATGTAGTTCATGTCACGTGGCCATATCTGTAATCCTGATTGGTCACCAAATTGACCCTCGAAGGGTGAGGGAGGTTTTCCTCACTTTTTGCCTGAACTCTCTAACTCATGGCAGCTTCTTTCTATCGGTACAAGATGGGTTAGGAGATAACCATCTTTTACTTTTCTGTCTTCTGCACAGAGGTGGATTTGAAGCTGTACAGATGCAGATAGATAACTCAACAAGACGTCCATAACAAAGTACATTTATTGGTTCATCAGGTATCCTCATAACTCACGTTTGTGATGAAGTTCTTCTTTAATGACCAATCCTTTGTATATCTGCCTTGTCGGTAAAAGATGGTTATCTTCTAACCCATCTCGTAGCGATAGAAAGAAGCTGCCATGAGTTAGGGAGTTCAGGCAAAAGTGAGGAAAACCTCCCTCACCCTTTGAGGGTCAATTTAGTGACCAATCAGGATTACAGATGTGGTCACGTGACATGAACTACATTTCCCAGGATACCTTTAACTACATTTACCATGATGCATTCCCTTAAGGGGACAGCTCATAATTCCTAAGTAACTATCCAATTCCCATAGACTGGCTGGGACAGTACAGCTAGTCTAAGGAAAGGAAGAACCGGAGGTGATAGGATAGCAGTATTCCAATATATGAGGTGCCGCCAAGAAGAAGAGAGAGTCAAACTATTTCCCAAAGCACCAGAAGGCAAGACCAAATAAAAAAATAAAAAAAATGGATGGAAAGTAATTAAGCAGAGAAGCAAGCTCAAATTAAGGAGAAACTTCCTAACTGTGAGGACAATTAACCAGTGGAACGGTTTGCCTTCAGAAGTTGTAGGTGCTTCATCACTGATTAACAGATTATCAGAGTTGGAAGGGACCTTGTAGGTCATCTAGTCCAACCCTCCCCCCCCCCCACCCCAGCCAAGCAGGAGCCTCTACACCATTTCTGAATGATGCAAGTCTAGTCTCTTCTGGAAATCTTCCAGTGATGAAGCTCCCACGACTTCCAAAGGCCAGCTGTTCCACTGTGGGAGCAGGGGGATATTAAGAAAAGACTGGACAGCCCCTTGTTTGAAATGGTATAGACTCTCCTGCTTGAGTAATGGGTTGGGCTAGAAGACCTCCCAGGCCCCTTCCAGCTCTATTTTGATTGGTTGATGCTTAAGAGGACCTGAGGTTGGTGGCTTTGACTTTGCTATACCGTAGCACCCTTCCGAGGTGGGCGCGCTTACCTTCGTTGCCACCCATACGGCCAACACAAAGTAAACGGATTCCATTCCCACCACCCACCCAACCGCCTGGATTCATCGGGTGCAATTTGATGGGTTCCAAAGGGGGGAGGGGGGGAGAATCTGCCTTTAGGGCCAAATCCGGGCATTCGCAGGCAGTGCATGCTGGGCTGTTTGCGAAGGGAGGGAAGAAGTCACTCAAGGTTGTGTGACTGTACAAGAGAGATTCCCCGAGAGGGTGCCTTGAAAATGCCTCTTCCAGCTGGTTTTGGAGGGCCAGGCTCTGGGTTCATGGCTGAGAATCTGATGAGAAGATTAAAGAGGAAAGGGTTTCCAGGGAGGGGCGTTTCTTTCAGAGACCACTTCTATTTGCAGAAAGTATCATCCTGGAGATTGGAATGCAAAGGAGGCGATTCCAACCCCCCACCCCCACCCCCAAATATGGGCCCTGAATAGCTATGGGGGGGGGGAGGAGGAGGAGGAGGAGGAGGACAGGAGCTGCAAAAGAGACAGGGATAATGGGGTGGGGGTGGGATGGGGGTGCCAGAAGGGCTATTAAGAATCCACCCTTCTATTTCAAATTCAAATACACATCTTGAGTGTTTTGGAAATGTGTCCTGGTCTGTGCAAATAGGCCTTGGAGGATTTGGTGTGTGTGTGTGTGTGTGTGAGTGTGTGAATGGGTCTCAGAAAAGCCTCCCTGCACCTGAACAAATAGGGGGTGGATGGGGGGCTAGGGTGGAGACTTGGAAGCATCTCCTCTCTTTATTACCCAGATCGGAATGACAGTGCCGATTCTTTATTCGATTTTAATTAGAGAAGGGTCTGTTCAACAGGGCAAGGTTTTCACACCTCCGCTGGTTAGCTGGCATGTTTGCTGAGCTGCTACACAACTAGACCTATTCATCAACACCCCAAGTATGCAAACAAAGACTAGCTTGGAGTTGACGCTGTTGCTTGGGGTGAGAAAGAGGGTGCCTGAAGATGCTGCTTGCTTCCTCAGATAGGGCACCACGGCCATTCATGCTTCTGCCAAGATTTCTGGATAGGGTTCATTCCTCACCCATCCCACCCTGCTCCCAAAGTGGACGAAGTAGTCGATCTATCAAATCTATCCTGTTCTCTTTTCTTTGTTGTTCTTCTTGAGACAGAAGACATTCTTAGGGTTGGTTTCAAGGTATAACACTTTTTTTTTTAAATATTACCATCTGGCAGACGGTACAGGATAATAAAACAAGGACAAATAGGCTGGGAAACAGCTTCTTTTCCAGGGCAGTAGTTCTGTTGAATTAGTACAGTATAGTGCAATATTAATGCAATATCAGGGGTTTTCAATTCAATGTATAGAACGTGAAGGATGTGTGTTTGTGTTTATTTTCATAGTGACAATGTGCACTGAAGATGGTATTTAATTTTGTTGTACGAGGTGCAATGACAATAAACTAAACTAAACTAAATTATACTATAAGGGCTCAGCCTGTAAGCCTCAGAGAAAAAGAGGTGGGTGTGGGAGCAATCAAATCTCTAGGACTTCTTGTCCATTATGCTTTTAGAAGGAAATGGGATCTGAAAACAGACCACCAAAAAAATTAATAAAGAACTATAAAGGGAGGGAGGAAAGAGAGAAAGCGAAGATCAGTTGTGACCTAATAACCTTTGTTGTCAAAAAACAACAACAACAGGAGAATATTTTGGTTTAATTACAATCAAGCAAAGAACCTGATTGTACTTTGGCCATAGTAATTTATCTTTTTGTTGATGAGCCTATCAGAAAAAATTAGTTCTGGCCCCCATGATATCTCTTTGGAAAGAGACAGCTAAGGAAAATTGCAATCATAATTCTGTTGCTGATATTGGCCAGACTTGTGAAGACTCCTTACTGTGCCCTGAACTCATAAGCTAGTCAGCTGTTTATTAAATTAGCATCTTATGTGAAACTAACTATAGGCTTAGTTTATAGTTCGGTATAAACAGGAGTGTCATGAAAGACATAAAAAAAATTGGCAGAATTTCAGTTAAACTTTGTGGTCACCATCTTGACTTCTTTTTTTTAACCATACTTTGTAGACACTCCTGGCTATATCCCTTAAAATCATGTTGAGCTAATCATGGTCTATTTATCCATGGGTAAACATGTCTTGTAGGCACAATGACAAGATTTCAATGCCCTCACGGCTAGTCACAATTTAGTATCTCTAATGTCTGTTTGTGCCTTTGAGTCAGTGTTGATTTTTGGCAATTGCAGGGACAAAGTCATGCGATCTTTTTGGCAAAATTTTAGAAGTGGTTTGCCATGGCTCCCTTCCTAGGACTGAGAACTGAACCAAGGTTACCCAGTTAGCTTTATGCCTAAATTGAATCCAGATTTCACAGACTCCTGGTTTCCAATCTGTTGCCTTAACCACTATGCCAAAGTGGCTGAAATCTAATGTGACATCAGTTTAAATGTAAAGGAACTGTATTCATATTTTATAAATTAGGACTAGGAATGAGTTAGATAGATGGCCTTCCCCAATTAGTATCTTATTTCTCCTTCAGAATATTCTCAAGTTGACCTCTGAAGTTACCTTGCTGAAACCTCTACTTAGTGTGAGACAACCCAGATAAATAATATTTGCTTCAATAAAACTGATAGGTAGGCAGCCCTACCCTTCCTTGGGCCATTGATTTTATTGCCAAACTACTCTTACTGTGAAGGTTTTTTTCGTTCTAACATTCACTCAGAAATGCCTTCTTTTAACCCATTTTTTCCATGTCGTTCATTTTTTTTAAAAAAAATTAATCGACAGCATGCAGAATTCTATGCATGTGAATTCAGAGGTCCCAGTAAGTTCAGGAAATTTACTTGCAGTCTGGAATAACATGTCTACCAATTAAAAGTTGAACATTAACAATAACAACACCTACGATGATAATAATAATAGCAGTATGCTAAATTTAGTATATATGCTGTCCAACTCCCACTGATTCTGGCAGTTTACAAATCCTGAAAAACATTTAAAAATAGAAATGACAACAAAGCCAAAACAAAAAACCCATGGCAGAAATCTCAAAAACAGATCAGAAAAAGAAAAGAGGTTTCAATGCCTGCATTAACCCATAATGTTCATGTGAAATATAGATGATTTTCCAACCTAATGGAGCCCTCTAAATAACTCCCCTTCCCAAATTCATTGCAATTCGATCACAACAAAAGAAAGAGTGATCTCAAGTCAAAACAACCTTAAATCAATTAGGGGTCACCAAAGGCTTCCCAAAATAGTGTTGCTGGGTTAACTTAAAAGTGGGGTTGAATTGCTGTGTTTCAGTGTGCTGTCTTAACATAGTGCATGAGTGAATGGCCATTGTGTTAAGCCATAAAATAATATTTTTAATGTCTTTGAGGTACATCATGCAAGCCAAAAACTTAGTAAATATAATCTCACTTGGAACAGTTCCTAGCTCAGAATGCTACTACAAAAAAAGGCTTGATTTAGTTTATCTTCCTCCTCTCTTTTGGGGATGAGATCTACAGGAGAATTTCCGAAGGAAGTATTGAATTAGGACTAGAGAAACCATGATTCAAGTCTACCTTCAGCAATCAAAATCTACCGAGTGACTTTGTGTCAATCACTTTCTCTCCACCCAACCTACTTTCCAGCTTCGTTGCTACTGGGATGGAAAGAAAAAAAAGAAGAGCATTTCTGGTTAAAACACAATATATATATATATATATATATATATATATATATATATATATATATAGATCATGGGTATGCACACAGTGCAAGAGGTAATCTTTCAGGTATCGTAGTCTGAACCAGTTAGGGGTAAAAAGTCAAAAGAAGCATCTTAGGAAGTTTGAGCAATCCAATAGCAGTTCCATGCAGAGATCCATCTGGCATCCATAGTATAAGTTGTTCTCAATTTACAATCACAATTGGGAGCGAACTTTCCATCGCTAAACAGTGCAGTCATTAAGTAAGTTGTACCTGGTTTTATAGCTTTTTTTCCTGTATTTGTTAAGCAGATCTGGCTTCCCCCATTTTGTTGAAATGGCCACAAATGGAGATCATGTGATCCTGGGACACTGCAACTGTTGTAAATAGGTGCCATTTGTCAACTAATGAATTTGGATCACAGGCTTGAAGTAACAGTTGTATGTTTGAGGACTGGTTGCAAGTAATTTTTTACCAGTGTGTCATAGTTGTTATCACATTAACATGAGTCAAAGACTATCTGTACTGGCCAACATATTGCAGGCAACAAGTTGAGGCCAGTTGACCACCAGATGGCAGTTAAAGAAGTATATAAACCATCTTTGCTGCCATCTAATGGATGTTGAATTTTTTGCAAATCAGACCTGATAACCCTACACAATACAGTACAGACAAGGAGGTAGGGAATTTTGTGAACAAATTTACCTTGCCTAATAGAGTGCAATATTGCCTGCTATCACCAATATTGAACAAAAATATTAATGGCCAAAAACAATTGTTGTATTGCCAGGACCATAGTTGAATCTAAAAATATTCCCAAATTCAGAATCTCCTCCTTAAAACTTCTTTAGAACAGCTGCCCTTCCCATCCTAGATTGACCAACAGAATCCATTTTATCTGACTTGAACCTTATCCAATCACTCTTTGCACCCCGTCCATAGTACACAATCAATTAGGATCAGGAACTGCCATAAAAAGAACAATTATATCATTTAAACCCAACTAAGCCATAAAGACATTACAGCACCATTTAGCTGTCAATAAAACTATGTAAATAACAAGAGTAAAAATCAATGAGGCTATAAAACATCTTTCAAAAATGCATCCATCTCTTTATGGCTGCCCCAAAACTTATAAAGAAGTTCCTGTGTGGAAGAGAAATTGACACATTGGACACTAGTGAATAAATCCTATCTTTTTTTTTTTTTCACTTATCTTTTTGATTGACCTCACTATTGGGTTTGGAAAGAACCGCCCATATTTTAAAACTCAGAGAAGACAGAGTAATCTTATTTTAAATAGTCTAGCTGAGCCTCTAGTTCTATTCGTAAACAACTCTACTGAGTTCGGTGAGGCTTATTCTAAAAGAAATATAAACGGGTTTATAAATAGAGTGAGCAAGACGGGTGGGGGAGCTGAAATGCTTTACAGGTTTAAAATCTCACAGAGCACAATAGGATAGAGCATTATAGATAAATATTAACAGTTCTATTTGATTCTAGGGGCAGTAGAAGGGAAAGCTGTCAAAATCAAAATTGTCATTCGTCCCTCACCTCTTTCAAAGATGCCAAAAGGGCAGAGCTTGTATTGCAACCAATTTGCTGTTTTGAAAAACAGGCCCACTATAGATATCGCCAACAGGGCAATTCACACATTATATTCCATATTATAAAGTGGGAGTGGCTGAACTCTGGGGGTCTACACGAATTGTTGAGATCCATCTCCCAGTATCAGTCCTCACTAGTCATTCTTCTTAGGAGCATCACACATTATGGTTGAACAATATCTAAAGTGCTTCCGGTCATTGCTCTCAAAAGGTGCTAAGCAAACTCCAGCAAATTGCTCACTGCAGCCTCAAATTGTTTTAGGATGCACATTAATTATGGGAATAGCTGTTGCTACTGGTAATTCACCTAGAAACTGCTAGTTTAAGCCACCTCTTGCTGGAACTAATACACAACCTTATTTTCCCCCATGGAATAGTCTAATCCTCAGTTAAAACTATCTATGTTCCTGGCTATCACTGCGCGAGGAATCCCCAGGTTGACTCTGTATGGTGGGAATAATTATCTCGTTTTCTTGATCTGAATATTCCACTTTTCAACTTCATTGGATGATGACCCTTCAGAGTTGTAGTATTAGAGATGCCAGAGTAGGTGGGTGAGTTCGTCTTTATACAAATCACATTCTGACAATGCCAGTGCTTCTATAGCTTTGGTGCATTGATACTGGACACTTCTAACTATACATATAAAGCATGCTCTGTATACATTTTGTGCAATGGACCCTAGGTGTGATTATTTTTAAAATCGGAACCAGTAGCCACTTCTCTGAAACTATTTTCTAAGTAGGAGCATCTTTGCTTCTTACACATTCACTTTGCAACTTCAAGCGTTAACTTTCTTTTCTCTTATTTATAATAACATAGAGGGGAAGCAGAATAGAAAGCAGGTGAATTGTTGTTGTCTAAGAGAAACCTTTGCTGTGCCTCATTAAAGGATATTTCAGTTTTTATGTAGACATATTATATCCTGTTTGTGTCCATCCCAGGAACAATCTGTGGAAATCTCTGGTTTTAGATTGATTTTTGGTCTAGTGCAACTGAACCTTGTCTTATATTCTGATTACTTAAAAAATACAAGTCTGAACGAATGGAATAATGAAAAATGATTTTAGACTGTATCTTGTTCAGGAATGATCTAGAGAGGTCAAGAGTATTGTCTGTCTTTAGAATATATGGAACCAATGTGGGTGTGTGGGTGTGGGTCAGTGGTGGGATTCAAATAATTCAACAACCGGTTCTCTGCCCTAATGATTTCTTCCAACAACCAGTTCACCAAACTGCTCAGAAAGTTACCAACGGTTCTCCCGAAGTGGTGCAAACTGGCTGAATCCCACCACTTTACCTGACAGTTACAAAGAAACTCACATTGTGTTCGTTGGTACCATTAATTGAGACAAAATACTGGTACAGGCATCATGAGCTCCCTTCGAAGAGTAAAATAATCAAGGATTTCTAAATTGAGATACAGATTTGGGTTAACATGTCCCACTAAACCACAATCGTTTGGTTATTACTTAGCATGTGGGGTGAGGCCAGCTAATGATGGTTTGCCAATCACGATTTATGGCTTAGCATAGTTCCAAGCTAGCCCACAAGCAAGGGTGAAACAAATCACAAAATGTGGTACAAAAATGTGAATCAGTCAGCACATCATAGTCCATCTGGGCTGAGAGCAGAAGTTATATTGTCCCAGAGCAGGGTTTTGCAAGGCGCTTCAGCAGATTGGCAACCATCACTTTTTAAATTTTCTAGCTAGGATCTTTGGGAGGATTTGGTTGAGGACCATAATGCAGTTGGGTTGGGCTGACAAGCCACCTTTGCATGGGCAAAACATCAAAGCCAGGGATCACGTAAGAGCAGATACAAAAACTAAGCCAAAAAGAGCACATCATGCTTATTCATCAGGCTTTTGATCTTCGGGCAGATTGCAAACTAAACATCATCATAGAGTCTCCAAAGCTAGCCAAGGCTGCAAGCTCACAAGGCTCACTGGTTTCTCTGAAAGCCACCAAGCCTGGCTCTTGAGGGGAAGCAATGTCTAGTCTTGGGAGGTCATATCTAGGAAGGGAAGGACCAGGCGCTGAAACCACGACCGAGTTCAGGCTGACTCTTAAAGCATCCCCATGACCAATTCAGATGAGCAAACTGGCCTAGTTACCAGAGGTTTTCTTAAAGGACTAGCTTGTGCCAATTGCTTGTGGAGTCAACTGAAAAGAGGAAAGCAGAGTGGGTGTGTAAGTCAGCTGATCCCTTTGAAGCAACCTTTTCCCTAGAAGACCGTTCAGCCAGCTGAGACTTGTTGGGGCAGGAAGTAACCCTTTGGCTCCAAGCCTGCTCCATACTTTACTCCACGGCAGGATCTTTGATCCTTCTAGTTTACTATCATTTGACTGGCAGCAGTTGTCCAAATGCCTTTCAAGTGGAGCTGGCAAGGATGGAGCTGCAAAAATCCTCGGCTCTGTACATCTCATTCTCATGCTTTCTTCCATCACGCGTCTTACTTGCTCAACCTGAGGGGTACACAACTGGAGCCCCCCGAGCCTGCCTCCCCTCCCCCATAAGGAAAGCTCTCCTACAATTCTTTCTGCAAGTCTTCCTTTCATATAAGAGGAAGGGTTAAAATCCAGGAGGGTGTTATATGAGCAGCATTTAACTGAGTTTTAAGTTTAAACCGAGTTTCATGTTTCTCCCTGGCATTGTGCGCTTTGTCTTGGAGAGTCCCAGACTTGATGAAGGTCAGTGTAAGAAGCAAAGGTCAAAGGTAGCCTTTGGCCAGAAAAAGAATAAACATTCCTGCTCTGCAGGGGAGGCGGGAAACACTTGTCAAGCAAACAGAAAAGCGTGAATGGAATATTTGGAATTAATGTATATTTCTGTTGTACCAAAAATTGGGCAGACGAGGCAGCTCATCAGCTATATGCGGTGGAATAGGAATGGGAATGAGAAATGAAAGGGGAATAAGGAATGGGATGGGATGGGATGGGATGGGATGGAATGGAATAGAATAGAATAGAATAGAATAGAATAGAATAGAATAGAATAGAATAGAATAGAATAGAATAGAATAGAATAGAATAGAATAGAAAAGATAAGAAGGATAATAATACTACAGCCACTCAAGATAGGTAAATATACATAGATATGCGACAATTAGGTGGATTAGGTGTTTAGCAGAGTGATGGCAGAAGGGAAAAACTATCCCTGTGTCCAGTTGTTGGCATGCAATCCTGTATAACATCGTCCCGAGGGGAGGAATTGAAACAGTTTATATCCAGGAAGTGAGGGGTCTGTAGATGTTTTCTCAGCCCTCCTTCTGACTTGTGCCATATACAGATCTTCTATGGAAGGCAGGCTGATTGCAATTGGTGTTGTTTTTTTTCTGCAGTCCTAACTACCCATTGAAGTACCTGTCTTGTTGATTGCTGTACCAAACCAGACAATTATACAAATGACAGATTCAACGATTCTCCTATAGAACCATATCAATGGCTCTTGGGGCAGTCAGAATTCCCCGAGTTGAGGCAAGAAGAGCTTTGCTTGTTGTGCCTTTTTAATGATGGTTCTAATGTTGGGAGTTTATTTCAAATCCTGGGAGATTATAAAACCCCGAAACTTGAAGGACTCTACTGCTGATATTGTACTGTCAAATATAGTAACAGATGAATGAAAGATGCACTAATTAAGTTGAGGAGCCATTTCTTTGATACTTGAGTAACAGAGATCCGTGGTGGGATTTAAAATATTTTACTACCAGTTCTGTGGCTTGGTGGGCATGGAGTGGCTTGGTGGGTGTGGCAGGGGAAGGATACTGTAGAATCTCCATTCCCTTCCCACCCCACTAACCTGCTTTCCAACTCTGTTCTCCTGTGCAGGGCAACCAAAGAAGACCCAGCCGATCAACTGGGACTCAGAGGCAGAGAATAGATGGGGGCAGGGCCAGTCAGAGGTGGTGTTTGTCGGTTCTCTGAACTACTCAAAATTTCCACTACTGGTTCTCCAGAACTGGTCAGAACTGGCTGAATACCACCTCTGAACAGAGTCAAATTATAGGAAAGCAGATGCCAACAGAATATTTCAAAAAACACATCTACAATAGTAAGAGTAGTCCATTCCCAAGGGAGATAACGAGCTCCGTTTTGCTGGAGGTGTTGAAGCAGAGGTAGGAAGCAAAGGTATTGGGATCCTGTAATATGGATTTCTGCACAGAACAACAGGTTGGCCTGATATCAGGCCAACAATAATACTCAGGTATGGTTATTTTCATGTACTTTGGATCTCACTGGCTCAGGGTTGACTCAGCCTTCCATCCTTCTGAGGTGGGTAAAATGAAGGCGCAGATTGTTGGGGACAATATGCTGATCCTGTAAACCGCTGAGAGAGGGCTGTAAAAGCACTGTGAAGCGGTATATAAGTCTAAGTGCTATTGCTACGTTGGCGTATATTCATGCTGGCCACATGACCACAGAAGCATCTTTGGACAATGCTGGGAGTTCAGCTAGGAAGCAGAGATAAGCACCACCTCCTAGAGTCCGACACAAACTGGACAGGGGAAATCTTTACCTTTGCCCTTTTATGCTTATATTAATAACTAGCACAACATTAATAATGTTACAACTGTCAGGCCAACTAGTCCTTGGTAAGGTTCTGTGCACATAAAGGTAAAGTACCTCCTACAGGTTTTGTAAGGAAATTTATTATATCTCAGAATAGCATTCCACGGCTGGCTGTTCTAACTTTGGTGAGCACAACACGTCCTCAGGGGTTTTTTGAAGTAAATACGTATTCAGGCAAGAAAGAAAACATCAAATTTTAATGTGCATTTGAAAAGTGCTCCTTGTTTGAGCTTGAAAAGTATTTCTTGTCTGAGCTCTTGATGTTTAATTTCCTGGGGTGAGTTAGGGTTCCACCCATTATGTTCTACTCTTGGGGAAAGAAGTTAAGGAGTTTTACACAATAAATATGTCCAAGGAAGTTGGTTGTATTAATTACACTGATATTTAAGGAGGGGCCGGGGGAGAGGAAATAAATCCCATTTCAGAATTTCAGAAGAAGAAGAAAAAAATAGCATTGCTTATTGATTATTTCTGTCTTTTCTAAGGGGAAAAAAAACCCTCTAGGCTTTCGCATGGAAGATTTCATCTCCATGCAAGAAAATTTAATTGCAAGCATATATTTAACTGAATTTATACTCTTAACTTCCCTATGAAGAGTGCAAGGTAACTTATATGATCTTCTTGCCTGATCCCTTTTGCCTCAACAACAGTCCAGCGAGGTAAGTTAGGTCGACAGCCCTTGAATATGCAAGGAACTTCATATAAAAAGCTGTGTGATGGTGCTGGCCTGGGATGAGATTTGTACAATTTTTGTTGTGCATGGAAATTTAGTACAGGTAGTCCTCCAGTCACAACAGTTCATTTAGTGACTGTTCAAAGTTACAACATCACTGAAAAAAGTGACTTATGACCGCTTTTCACACTTACAAATATTGCAGCATACAACATGGTCATGTGACCAAAATTTGAACACTTGGCAACTGACTCATGTTTATGACTGTTGCACTGTCCCAGAGTCATGTTTTGTGATCTTCTGATAAGCAATGGAGAAGTCAGATAACAACTTAACAACTGTGGCAAAAATGGGCCAAAGTTCACTTAACAAATGTTTCATTTAGCAGCAGAAATGTTGGCGCCCAATTGTGGTCATAAGGCGAGGACTACCTGTATACATATGTGTATCTGGTCACTGCATAATACATTGTTTTCTAAAGCAGCATTTCTTAATCTTGGCAGCTTTAAGTTTGGATTTCTACTCTCAGAATTTTCCATATTGCTTTTTCTCCCCTCCCAGCTTCCAACTTCTGGAAGATGAACCGAGTAGTTAAAACGGTGGTAAAAATAGCACTTAGACTTATGTACCTTTTCATGGTGCTTTATAGCCCTCTCCAAGTGGTTTACAGAGCCGGCACCTTGTCTCCAACACTCTGGGTCCTAAATTTACTGACCTCAGAAGGATGGAAGGCTGAGTCAACCTTGAGTCGGTCAGAATTGAACTGCTGGCAGAGGGAACGCAGAGTTATCTTGCAATACTGCATTCTGACCACTATGCTGCTCTTGTTAGCAGCCTTTTTATCAATATGTGTTTTTCCTCATAAGTTTTATTTTTATCTGTTCATCTCGTGAGTTTATTTTTTAATTTGGATGTGGGTTCGAAGATTAGATCAGACCTGATTTGTACTCAGGTTGTCTGCTTCAATCATAGTGCAGATTATTAGGCAGACTGATGAATGGTTAGGGTGTTTTACTACGAATATTTCAGCACCATGATGGAAAATATAGGGGGAAGACCAGGGGTTTGAAGTTAATGGGCTGCCACTTTAATAAATGTTTAAGAAGAGTATTTGGGACACTTTTTAGCAGTTTATAACCTCCTCTTGGTTCATTTGTTGAAAAACTAGGCCAATAATAAATTAAAAATGTTTTGAGTAATGGGAAGCCAGGATTACAGGTTTTATGTGAAGCACATGTGAGGTTGCATGTTCTCCTTTCACCCTAGCAACAGTGTTTCCATAGTAACCATGTTTCCATGGTCACAGAGATGCACAGCTCTATAGTTAAACGATGCCTTTGCCTCATATGGGCAAAAGTTGCCCAGAATTCTTTGCTTTTACCTCAAACAATGGACTGGATTCCTTAGACAGAAGTCGGTCTCTGGAGCTCTGGTCAATTATTATTTTATCACCTCTCTATGCAGTTTCACTTGTGATGTGAGGAAATTTGGTAGATAGCATGTTTGCCTTAAATTGGCTCATTGGGCAAAGCTTCCTAGGAAGGTGGACAGAATTTAAAGACTGTTGAATTTTCAAGGATGGGTTGAAGAATGCTCCACGAGCTTCCTTTTGGTCACAAAATGTAGCAGACTGGAGCATGTGTTTTCATTTTTGCAAAAGATTATCTGAATATGCCTAGCTGTAGAGTTCAGTGGCTGTTTGCAAGGTTGGTCCAAATTGATGATAGGCCATTCAAACAGGGGCATCAGCCGAAAAATTCAAGAGAGATATTATAAGTAACTCCACTTATAGGGCGAATAGTCCTTGACTTGCAATTATTTGCTTAGCAACCATTTGAAGATACAGTGCCATTGGAAAAAGTGACTTACAACCAATTCCTACATTTATAACTGCCGCAGCATCCCCACATCACATGATCAAAATTTGGAGCAACTGGCAGGTATTTATGATAGTTGCAGGTCACATGATCACCATTTACAATGTTCCCAGCCGGCTTGCAACAAGCCAAGTCAATTGAGGAAGCTGGGTTTGCTTAATGACTGTACAATTCATTTAAAAAAATTGCAGTGATTCACTTAATAACCATGTCAAAAAAAACAAAACAGGCATGACTCCCTGAACAACTGCCTTGTTTGGTATGGAAATTCTGGTCCCAATTGTCGTAAATCAAAGTCTATCTGAGATGCTGCTGAGCTAGTTTTCAACTGGAGTGAATTTCACATCAGGCAAATGGTTAGATTTGACTTGCAACTTCTGTAATTATGCTGGTATTCGGCCTTCCTTGGATTTGGTCTGTACAGTGAGCCTTTGATATAAGAATGGACAAATGTGGAGGTGTTAAGGCTTTGTGGAATAATTCTTTTGTGTTTGGTTACTGGCCTCATACAATCAGAAAATTTGCATTACCAACTTTCAGCAATATTCCATTAGATTTTTGCAGCATTGTTTGGAATGACAATCAATGTTGTTTCACTCTGATTCAATAAACAAGAGCTGGCTTTTAGCACTGAAATATTTTGCTGTGCAAAAATGTGTATTCTGAGCACCAAATTCATCTTAGTTTCTATTCTGTCTGGTTTTGTCTGTTTATTAGAATGTTTGTCCACATGCTAAACCGCAGGGGTCCCCAAACTTGGCAACTTTAAGACTTGTGGGCTTTAAGCTGGCTGGAGAATTCTGGGAGTTGAAGTCCACAAGTCTTGCCAAGTTTGGAGACCTCTGATAATCCAGTAAAAGTGTTGTATATTAGGAAGTCTAGTTGAATTGCAAAACCTTACTTATTAGCAAGTAGCTATAACTCTGTGCATTTCAAAAGAATCATGCTGTCCATCATAGAGATTTAAATCATCCTTTCCCAAACCTGACCCCTTCCAGATGTGCAGTTAAAACTCCCCAAATTTATTTCCAGCATGACACTACAGCTGGAATATGGAAATCAAATATATTTGAGCCTCGTCAGGTTGTGGAAGGCTACTTGAGAGAAGGCATAAATCTTAAAATCAAGTGTTAAAAGTTCTATCTTCCCTCCCTTCTTGAATGAAAGCTGATGGTTTAAAAACCTGGAAACTGTTTAAGTTGTTTTTTTCTGCTTTTGCTAGCTCGATCTGTCCATCATGGCATGTCACTTTTAATTCCCTGATAAGGGACTTTTAAACTTTCAAGGGCGGGGGAATTGATCACAGGTTGTCTGCCCCGTTGCACCTTTAAACTGGCAACCTGGCCAAGAAGTATCAAATCCTCGAACTTGGAAAAGTTGTGGCATGTTGTAATTACTAAAGAGCAGCATCTGGGCAGCTGAGAAGAAGACATTAGCCCTTTCCTCATCTCTCTTTGATTCTGCTTTAATTCTACTGTGATGCGTGCTAACTTCATAAGTAAGGAAGCAGGTGTACAAATATGCAGGGGGTGAGGGGTGGGAGGGAAGAGGGAGATTAGATTTCAAAGCCTCCTAGCCTGCCCTCAGAAGCAGCAGGCATGTTTTGCTACTCATCTGGCATTTTTATCATGCACATATGCTTTAGCCCAGCACCGTTGCCAGGAGTTAGGGGTTTTCCCAGCATTTAATATTTGAAAAGTAGTTTCAGAGCTCAACGCTGCAACCCTTGAATCTAGAAGCTGCCCTCCCCCCCCCTGATTTTAAATGCACAGTGGGGCAATTGACAGCAGCTATTTCATCCTGTATTGGGGTTCGCTGCTCTGACTTTTCATATATCATGGATGAAAGCTGGTAAAAGAGGACAGAGACTAGATCAAGCCAAAAAAGAAAAAAGAAAGAAGAAGAAGCAGGTGCAACAGCTATGAATTGCTAACATGGTCACAGCTGGGTCCCCTTCAGTCAAACAGCACCTGAAACTTTGCCAACATTTGTGGGGTCAGAATGCACCCATTTCCCACCCCCGTGTGGCCTTTTCTAGATTGGCTGGAGTGGGAATTCTGGGAATTGAAGTCCAGTTCATCTTCAAAGGGCACTGGATTGGCAAAAGCTGATCTTGAGTTGCAAGGTATTGTATGCTTTGGGGAGTGCTCCTTTCTAGTTTTAATTATTTCTCTGGCATTTAGAAACAAGCTTCTGAAAATGATTGCTCCTTAGATTAAGCCCTGGGTTTTCCCTTTCCACAGAGGAATGCATGATGATAATGATAATTACAAGAGGAGAAATAGAAGCAAGACTAGAAGTGAGCCAGAGTGGATTGCATTATCCCAAAAGCAACTCCCCTTTTGCACAGGATTATCCATGGGATTGGTGACTGGTAGTGGAATATCTTGGTTAAACTAATAGCCAGTTTATCTTGAAATGGGGAAAACTTTGTGATGATCCCAGGAATGTAATATTTATTGTATAAGCCTACAGAACAGAACAACAGCTGCATTTTAGTAGGAATTGCTAAGGATCCAGCAGGCACCCTTCACAATGGACTACCAGATGCCACTGAGTTCCTCACAGGCAGGGATGGAGACCTCTGCCACTCAACATTGTGGTTCTGCAATTAGCTATGGGCTGCTTAGTGCTCACAACCTACAAGTAATTGAGTCTTCATGATGATGAAATTGAACTCCATGTATTCAGTGAGCTCCCGTTATTTGTCCCTCAGCCTAGCAGTTCGAAAGCATTTTTTAAAAATGCAAGTAGAAAAATAGGGACCACCTTTGGTGGGAAGGTAACAGCGCCCGTGCACCTTCAGCATTTAGTCATGCCGGTCACATGACCACGGAGACGTCTTCGGACAGCGCTGGCTCTTCGGCTTTGTAACGGAGATGAGCACGCCCCCCCCCCCTAGAGCCGGAAATGACTAGACTAGCACATATGTTTGAGGGGAACCTTAACCTTTACCTTTTTATTCATTTTCTTTTTAAAGTTGTCCATAGCAGCCATTTCTATATCTTGTGATGGTGAATTTCACAGGTTAATTATCTGCTGTTGGAAAAAGTTGTTCTTTCTGGTCTGTTTTAAATCTCTTTGTTAGACATCCAATCAGATTTCATTAGATTAGATTCATTGGAAGGTCTTGCCTCCCTTAGCATTTTGAGTGATAGATATTTACTTCTAGTCAACTATCACCAGGCTAAATATGGTTTTATTCTCTTTCATCATGACCTCCTAGACCAAGGAATCTCCAACATTTTAACCTTGGATACTTTTTGTGTGCTTTTTTTTATACCACTACTATACAAATAGTTCTCAAATTACAGCATTCATTTAGCAACCATTCCAAGTTATAACTGCATTGAAAACAGCGACTTGCTACTTCGCATTTGCAAGCATTGCTACAGTCATGTGACAAAAATCCAGGCACTTGGCAATTGGCATGTATTTTACAATGGTTGCTGTGCTGGGATCATGCGATCACCATTTGCAAGCTTCCCAACTGGATTTTGACCAGCGAAGTCTGTGGGAGAGTACAGATTTGCTTAATAATGATATGATTCCAGTGGTGGGATTCAAAAAATGTTACTACCAGTTCTGTGGGCGTGGCTTGGTGAGAGTGGCATTGCTTGGTGGCCGTGGCAGGGGAAGGATATACTGCAAAATCCCCATTCCCTCCCCACCCCACTAACCTGCTTTCCAGCTCCATTCTCCTGTGCAGGGCAACAAAAGAAGACCCAGCCAGTGAGCTGGGACTCGGGAGGCAGAGAATAGATGGGAGCGGGGCCAGTCAGAGGTGGTATTTGCCGGTTCTCCGAACTACTCAAAATTTCCGTTATCGGTTCTCCACAACTGGTCAGAACTGGCTGAATACCACCTCTGTATGATTCCCTTAACAACCACCCTGGTTCCCTTAACAAGCATGACAAAAAAAAAGGTTGTAAAATCAAATGAAACTCACTTAGCAACCAACTTTTTAGGAATAAAAATTCTGATCCCAATTGTGGTCGTAAGTTGATTTTTTTTTTTCAAGTGCAGCTATTAGAACTGTACTCATAGGGCAGATGCAGAGATACTGCTGCATTTGAGTTGTTATCTTGAGCTACTGTGATCCAAGGTCTTTTTCCTTGGATAGTTTCAGATATCTCAGAGCTCAAAATACAGTTAGGGAAAGTTACCCCCCAGGGTCCCAAAGATGCTTTTACAAGAGGCAACTGGACCTCCTGTTTTTTTTCTGTTGAAGAAGCTTCTTGGATGAGAAGTGAAACATCTTCAAAGAAAAACAAAGGAAGTCCAGTTGCCTCTTGAAAAAAGCACCTTTGGTACAACCATGACCTGGATGGCTGAGGATCTCCATGGACATTTAACTCCAAGGAGAAAGTTACCTCAATGTGCATCATTTTATATTTAAACTGAACCTTCTTTGCCATTTGGTTGAACATCAGAGAGATCTTCCTTTTACCACCTTGAATACTTCAGTATCATCTATTGCCTTGTCCAGCTCACTTCTTGCATTTTTGAATAATTTCAATTCTAACACTTATCCTTGAGGGTCTTCACTTCTGTCTATTAAAAAAAGGCCATTTGCTTTTACTCATAGCTTTCTGTCTGTAACCCAATTAGCAATACATAGAAAGGCCAAATCCTGATACCCCACAACTGACGAGCTTCCTTAGGAGCTTTTGATGAACACATTTTTCCTGAAGGGTTTTTGAAAACCTAAGCATCCAATGTTAGCAAGATCACTTCCATCCATGGACCAGCTGGCATTCTCCAAAATTTCCAGTGGGTTGGCTGGATAGGAGTTATCTTGGTGAATCCCATGCTGATTTCTTCCTAGCCAGCTTGCTCTTCTGTATGTATGTGTATATTCTTTTTTGTTTGTTTGTTTGTTTTTCATCATTTTGGCAGGAGGGAGAGCTTCCCTATAATTTCCTGGATCTCCTCTGGGTCCCTTTTTAAATCATACTGGCAACCTTCAAATTCTCTGGCGCTGAGCCTCGTTTGACTGACAAATTAGAGCAATTCCTCTTTTGAGGGTGTTTAAATTCTTGGATGGGTGCCATCAGGATTCAATGATCTGTTACAGCAATATTTCTAAACTCCGGCAAGGTTCAGTTGTTTGGACTTCAGTTCCCAGAATTCCCCAGCCAGCATGAAAAACACAGTGTTGCAGCATTTTGTCTCAGGATATCCTAAAGCAGGAGTCTCCAACCTTGGCAATTTTAAGATTTGTGGACTTCCAGCTTAGGAACTCTGGGAGTTGAAGTCCACAAGTCTTAAGGTTGCCAGGGTTGGAGACCCCTGTCCTAAAGTATCTTCTGTTGTTGCCTCAATTTGCTTTATTTATTCCATTTACTCCTAAAATGGATTAGTTAGATAGTTACTGTAGATAGATTAGATAGATAGATATAGATAGATAGATGATAGATAGATAGATAGATAGATAGATAGATAGATAGATAGATAGATAGATAGATAGATAGATAGATAGATAGATAGATAGATAGATAGATAGATAGATAGATAGATGTAGGTAGGTAGGTAGGTAGGTAGGTAGATAGATAGATAGATAGATAGATAGATAGATAGATAGATAGATGATAGTGAAGTGCTATTAGCGCTTGATAATGCCTTAGTAAGACCACACTTGAAATACTGCATTAAGTATTTGGTCATCACAATGTAAAAAATATGTTGAGACTCTAGAAAGAGTTCAGAAAAGAACAACAAAGATGATTAGGGGACTGGAGGCTAAAACATATATAATGAACTGTTGCTGGAATTGGGTATATCTAGTTTAATGAAAAGGACTAGGGGAGACATGATAGCAGTCTTCCAATATCTCAGGGGCTTCCACAAAGAAGAGGGACTCAAGTTATTCTCCAAAGCCCCTGAGGGCAGGACAAGAAGCCATGGGTGGAAACTAATCAGGGAGAGAAGCAACTTAGAACTAAGGAGAAAGTGCCTGACAGTTGGAATAATTTGCCTCCAGAAGTTGTGTGTGCTCCAACACTGGAAGTTTTTAAGAAGAATTTGGACAACTGTGTGTCTGAAATAATATAGGGTATTCTGCCTAAGCAGGGGGTTGGACTAAAAGACCTCCAAGGTCCCTTCCAATTCTATTGTTGTGTTATATGGTATCCCCACCATGATTTCACATTCTTTGCTTGTGCTGTTGGAACACGGATGATTGCCCAGGCATTAGGATTTTCTTTATTCCCTTTTCTGGCCTTTCTCTAATGCTGATTTCTGTCTCCCTCTCTCAGAAAACTCGGTGGCTGCCAAATCGGGTGGCTGCTTCCCTGGATCCGCCTGGGTGAACCTGGAAGGTGGAGGCACAAAGCTGGTGAAAGACCTTCATCCAGGGGACCGAGTGCTGGCAGCAGATGTGCATGGGCAGCTGTTCTACAGCGAATTCCTAGCCTTCCTGGACCGAGAGGAACCTCCTGTCCACAAACTCTTCTACGTGATTGAGACGCAAACACCCCAGGCCCGTCTCTTGCTCACCGCTGCCCACCTGCTATTTGTGGCCCCACCACACAATCATTCCCATTCCCAACCCCAGCCTATCTTTGCCAGCCGTGTACAACCTGGACAACATGTCTACGTGCTGGCCCAAGGGGGTCAGACGCTGTTACCAGCGGCAGTGCATAGCGTGTCCCTGAAGGAGGAGGCCTCGGGGGCTTATGCCCCACTCACCGCTCAGGGCACCATTCTCATCAACCAGGTGCTGGCTTCCTGTTATGCTGTCATTGAGGAGCACAGCTGGGCTCACTGGGCGTTTGCACCTTTCCGCATTGCCCACGCAGCCTTGGCAGTGCTGAATCTTGAGGGCCTCTCCTCCCCTCTCCTTTTTCCAGCTGCTGTACCCGAAGAGGGTGCCTCATTGGCTGGAGTCCACTGGTACTCCCGCCTTCTCTACTACATTGGCCGCTGGATTTTGGGTTCTGAGATGATGCACCCATTGGGCATGGCCAGCTGAGAGTGACAGCTGGCAAGTCCACTTATACCCATCTGAAGATTAAAATAGTACCAATGGGGTGGGGGGAACTAAGATGAAGAAAGAAAGAAAGAAAGAAAGAAAGAAAGAAAGAAAGAAAGAAAGAAAGAAAGAAAGAAAGAAAGAAAGAAAGAAAGAAAGAAAGAAAGAAAGAAAGAAAGAAAGAAAGAAAGAAAGAAAAATATAACAATAATAGTAGGACGGTCCAAAGTAGACTTCAAGAAACAGGAAGAACCCAGGAAGTTTTTGTTTTAGTTTATAAATATAAATATATATATTATATTTTTATTTGATTTATATTTTTTGTCTGTCTGTTTTGTTGTCCTCATCTCTTGGATATTTATTTGTTTGGTATTTTGAAATAGATGTTTTAAGGAATATGAACCCAACTTCAAGAGCCTTAAATAGTTTCTTTGATAATTTATTATCATGTGAATTGTACACTCACAGGGAAAAGCAAATTATTTTGCGCTGCCTAGCAAAACTGCACAGAGTTCTATTTTTCTATGTATGTCCAGAATTTCGAAAAGCAAAATGCCTCTCCTTCCAACTATCCATGGATTTGCTCAGGGATGTCCGCAGTGAGCAGTGAACACAAATCAAGATGGCAGACCAGAAGATGTGATCAAAGCTCCGCCTACTTTTTACAAAAAAAAAAAAAAACCTGGGTAGAGTTTTGATCATATCTTAATGGCCGCCATTTTGCCTTTTTTGACAGACCCTGCAGAACTCCCCTCCCCCCCTCTGGATTTGATCTTTCCCAATAGCCAGTCTCAGAACAAAACATACAACCAAGAGGGAGGGGAAATCCGTAAATTATATTTTTATACACAGAATTGTAAATTCGTGTTTTGTTTTGTTTTTTGAGAGAGAGAGAGAGAGAGAGAGAAAGAGAGATCAATACCTAACAGTCACATTTCAATTTTTTTTTGAAATAATGTAAGATATGAGAATATATTATTTTAATTTAAATAATATGAAATGTAATGTCATCTTCTATATGTTTCTATTGCCTCTGGAACATTTTGTTTTGTATAAAAATAATAGCACGCTTTCATCCACATTCTTCAAACTCAAGACTGTTACACATCTTTATTCAGTGGGGAGGTGGAAGAAATTCTTATTTTTGTCTTCAAAATCAAGAAGAAATTTATGAGAAAATATTTTTTAAAACGTGCACAGGTTGACTATTATGGCGAGAATGGAGAATAGTTTGTACAGGCAGGAAAAGGATGTTTTGCATTAATAAACTGATAAATAACTGCTGTCAATTTACTAAAATGTATTTTTGAATATTTTGTAATAGTTTTATAGAAATAAAATGTGCCATGCACAGTCTGGTTAGTATATAATAACAAGGCTTTTCTGGTTTTGATCACATTTCTTTTTCTTTTTAAAGGCTATTCAGATAGAAAATGTGAATATCCAGTCTCAATTTATGTTTAATTTTGCTTTATGGTCATATTTAGAAAAATTAAAGCAAGATTTTTAAAGGAAACAATAGGACAGTCATATTAGCTCATTATCTTTGCAATTAAATAAATGAAGCCTGATATTCTTAAGTTGTTAAACCTCTTTATTTTTTTCTCCGAGCTCAGAGATAACGTGGGCCAAAAAATAAAAATAAAAATATTTCCCATGCATTGTGTGCATGCTGTACATTTAAAAAGAGTAGAGTTTCAATGATTATGGATGGATTGAAGGAATCTAAAGCAATATCTCTCAATCTTGGGAATTTTACGCTGAGTGGATTTCAACTCCCAGAATTCCCCAGCCAATCTGAAGTCCACGTAAGGTTGAGTTCCCAAGGTTGAGAAACATTAATTTAAAACCTTTGGTATTGTTTGAGATACAAGCAAATTTATATGAATTGTTTCCCACTATTTAATCAATGATTCTATGAAGCTGGGAGTGATGTTCTAATATAATTTTCTCTGCAAGTACTATGAAATAAGTAAATAATAAATAATAAATAAATAAGCTCAAGAGGAATTGACTTTCCCATCCATTTTATCTTGTATATTTAAAAACGACCCAATGAAATTAATGGGTCTGGAGTTGGTTAAAATGACTTTAAGTTGCATTGACTACTATTGATCTACTGAAAATATTACATAGTTAATCCATCCAAAGTTATTCTGTGCTACCTAATAGCTTGTTCAGAATTGATTGATGGGATAAAATAGAATGCAAAAATGTATCTCTGTATCTTCTTTCTAAGTTTCCCCCTCTCCATCTTCTCCCTAAAAGGGCCTTTTTCGGACTCCTTCCAAAACTAAATTTCCTCATTATGAGCAATAAGCAGAGGAGAAACACGCATTTCAGCTCTTTTCTGATTAATTGTGCGACATAAATGAGGTATGTTGATTGGTGGGCAAAACATTGTTAACAGTAGATACTTATTTGGAACAGAGTTGATAATAAGTTACAGGTGAATCGATCAATGACTTCCTAAACCACTGATGGCAATATAGGCAGAATTTTCTCTTTTATTCTAAAGACTGTTTGGGGTATTCCATAAGTTTGGCACACTTGATATGAAACCAACCGTAATATTCTGGAAGTTGAAACACAACAAAAGAAGTTTGGTGTTTTGCCAAGTGTCAGGACAGTGATCGGTCCAGGGAATTGGTTCTGATAGATCCAAAGACAATGAATAAATATAAAGATTTTTAAGCTTTATTCTTAGCTCAAGCAAACAGATTTAGAAGCATAACATAAACAGTAAACATAAACAGGCAAGATAATAGCCAAATCTCTTGTAAGTTGTTAGGCGTTCTTTAATAAGACATTCTCAAGGGAAGCCAAGGTAGAAAAGCTGTCCAAACAATAACAACCTCACAGTTTTTATCAAAACATGCCACCATGGCCAGTTCTGACCAGTTCTGGAGAATCGGTAGCGGAAATTTTGAGTAGTTTGAAGAACCGGCAAATCCCACCTCTGACTGGCCCCGCCCCCATCTATTCGCTGCCTCCCATTGAGTCCCAGCTGATCGGCTGGGTCTTCTTTGGGTGCCCTGCATAGGAGAACGGAGCTGGAAAGCAGGTTAGTGGGGTGGGGAGTGAAGGCGGATTTTACAGTATCCTTCCACTGGAGAGGGGTGGGAATGGAGATTTTGCAGTAGCCTTCCCCTGCCATGCCCACCAAGCCAAGCCACACCCACCAAGCCACGCCCACAAAACTGGTAGTAATTTTTTTTTTGAATACTATGACTTACCATGACCACATAGCCCTGTGTAAGACAGGAGACTGCAAGATCTGACATTGGCTGAGTGGCACATGATTTTGGGATGGGAATAAGAAGCCTGAGACTTCCAAAGGGAGAAACGCTTTGGAGCTATAATAAGATTTCATCCCATCCTTTCCTTCCTTCATTAAACAAGAGGTTTTTTTTAAAAAAAAAAAAAAAACACCAAAACCTAACCAAAAAAAATAGTCCCAGAGCTCAGAATGAGCTGTAAACGTATAGATTTTTTTTTAATATGGACAATTCAAAATATGACACTGTACTCCTTGAAATAACAGTGGCCTTCTGCATAGCAGTGTGCAGCAGCAGCAGCAGCCAAAAAAGTTAATGCAGTCCTGGACTGTATAAACAGAGGCATAGAATCAAGATCACATGAAGTATTAGTACCGCTTTATAAAACCTTAGTCAGGCCACACCTGGAATACTGCAACCAATTTTGGTCACCATGCTACAAAAAAAGAGGTCGAGACTTTGGAAAAAGTGCAGAAAAGAGCGACTAAGATGATCAAAGGCTTGGAGACTAAAACATATGAAGGACGGTTGTAGGACTTGGGCTTGGCTTGTCTAGAGAAAAGAAGGACTAGGGCTGTGATGGCGAACCTATGGCACGTGTGCCACAGGTGGCATGCAGAGCCATTGGTGCCGGCATGCGAGCGGGCAAACTTACTTCACTGCACATGCGCGTGCCTTACAGCTGATTTTCAATCGGTTTGAGGCCTTTTTCGGCCTCCCAGAGGCTTGAGGAAGGCTTCTACAGGCTTCTACAGGCTTCTGCAGGCTTTGCAGGATGAAAATTAGGCCCGTTTCATCACTTCCTGTTTTTCCAAAACTACCGGAAGTGATGAAAGGGACCTAGTTTTCGGCCTGCAAAGCCTGCAGAAGCCTTTCTGAAGCCTCTGGGAGGCCGGAAAAGGCCTCAAACCAGTCAAAAATCAGCTGTGAGGCGCAGTGCAGGTAAGGGGGCAGCAGGGATGGGTCCGGATTGTGTGCACATGCGTAGGGGGTGTGGGGCCACGTGCATTGCCTTCTGGGTGCTGGCACACAAGTGTGAGCATGCAAGCGTATGCACAATTTTTGGCACAGGAGCCCAAAAAGATTAGCCACCACTGGACTAGGGGGTGATATGGCAACAGTATTCCAGTATTTGAGGGTCTGCCACAAAGAAGAGGGGGTCAAATTGTTATCCAAAGCACCAGAAGGCAGGACAAGGAACAATGGATGAAAACTAGTGAAAGAGGAGCAACCTGGACTGAAGTAGAAACTTCTTAACAGTGAGGACGATTAACCAGTGGAACAGCTTGTCTTCAGAAATCGTGGAAATTACCTTACACACCTACTGGAGATTTTTAAGAAGAGACTAGACTGTCACTTATCTGAAATGGTATAGATTATCCTGCTCTAAGACCTCCAAGGTCCCTTCCACCTCATTCTATTTTAACTTTGGGATCCAAGCAGAGTGAAGCAGTAATCTCAGGAAGCGCTCTTTGGCAGTCATTGAAGAGTACCAAACTTAATGATTGGGGTTATTTTACCCTTGCTGTCAGAGAAGATCTTAAAGTCATTTCTATTTCAGGGACCCAGGCCCTGAGTGTTTGAGGATAGGTGTCTCCTAGTGAGTCGTATCAATCAAAAATAGAGAGGACCATTGGCTTGAACAGCAGACAGAATATGCACTAGAGATGCGCTAGAAATGTGCTATGTTCCTTCCTGCTTCAAATGTGCTACCATCATCCCAGTGCCAAAGAAGCCCTCCATCAAGGAACTGAATTACAGAGCAGTTGCTCTAACATCTGTAGTTATGAAAATCTTTGAAAGGCTTGTGCTGTCCCACCTGAAAACCATCACGGATCCACTGTTAGATCCCATGCAGTTTGCATACCGAGCAAATAGATCAACAGATGATGCTGTTAACATGGCTCTGCATTACATCCTACATCACCTTGAATCTCCAAATTACCTACGCAAGGGTCCTCTTTGTAGACTTCAGTTCAGCATTCAATACCATCATTCCAGACACTCTTCTAAGTAAATTAAACCAACTAGTGGTACCTGAACACACTTGTAAGTGGATCATAAGCTTCCTAACAAATAGAGCCAGAGGTGGCATTCAGCAGGTTCTGACCAGTTCTGGAG
This sequence comes from Notechis scutatus, assembly GCF_049901735.1. NCBI lineage: Eukaryota > Metazoa > Chordata > Lepidosauria > Squamata > Elapidae > Notechis > Notechis scutatus. Next base: position 9,402,019 of record NC_142025.1, on the reverse strand, counting down.
AACCGGTAGCGGAAATTTTGAGTAGTTCGGAGAATCAGCAAATACCACCTCTGACTGGAGATTTTACAGTATACTTTACCAGCCACGCCCACCAAGCCACGCCCACAGAACCGGTGGTAAAAAAAATTGAATCCTACCACTGGGTAGGAAGCAGCAGGTGAAGCTAGGCAGAATCACATCTGATACCTGTACAATCAGCACAGGGCCCCCCCCAAGGCTGTGTGCTATCTCCACTTCTCTTCTCCCTATATACCAATGACCATATCCCAAACGATCCATCTGTTAAAATACTGAAGTTTGCTGATGACACAACAGTGATTGGCACAGTGGTTAGAGTGCAGTAGTGCAGGCTACTTCTGCTGACTGCCACCTGCCTGCAATTTGGCAGTTCAAATCCCACCAGGCTCAAGGTTGACTCAGCCTTTTCATCCTCCCGAGGTGGGTAAAATGAGGACCCAGATTGTTGGGGGCAATAAGAACACTCTGTAAACTGCTAAGAGAGGGCTGTAAAGCACTGTGAAGTGGTATAGGTGTCTAAGTGCTATTGCTATCATCTTTTTCAATGTTCGGACAAGCAATTTCGATGGGGAAGCCAGATTCACTTAACAGTCATGTTCCTAATTTATCAACTGAAGTGATTCACTTAAAAACTGTGGCAAGAAAGGTTGTAAAATGGGGAGGTGGAATCATTTAACAACTGTCTTGCATTTGGCCTCAGTTGTGATCATAAGTTGAGGATTGTCCGTATGAAATATAATTTTCTCAGGATTTCTTTTGAGACTGAGGCAAAGGTACACCACAGATACTTCAGTACTTCAGATACCTGATGTGATGACCCGGGGCGTGGCACAAAGGCAACACAGTCAAATAAGCAAGAAGAGGTCCTTCATTATCTCCAACTTTGTCCCCAATGTCCAGGTTACTTTCGGCTGGAGAAAAAACTCTCCCAGAGCCTTTGACTGCAGAAAATAAAGTCCAAACAAGGTACATGCAAACTGTAACTAAAACTCCAAACAAACCAAGCTGCAGTAATGAACTTGACAGGCAGGAGAAGGAATTTCATCCTTGAAAGCATAGCAAAACTTACACAGTTGGGAAGATGCCAGGAGCACATATAAGCCACGACAACACAGGATGAAGTCACATTTGCTCCCAACAGCCTGCCACACGCAGCCTGCCTTTCTTATCAACTGTCTTCCCAGATGCAGCTAATGAAGGGAATCAGGGCCCTTTCCTTCCCTGTAAGCCACACAACTCATGCTGTTCCCTTCTCCGTTCCTCCCTGTGTGCCTTAGGATGAAGAGGAGGTGGCTCTGAGTCTTTCTCCGAATTCCCTCTGCCTTGCTCTACCTCTCCCCTGCTCTGCCCAGCTGGCCTTTCCCCTTCCCCAGTTTCTTCCACAGCCAATGGAGCCACACTCCCACCCCATCAGCTGCTCAGCCTCCCCCTCCAAATCAGATTCCGACAGGGGCATGACACCTGATGAGTTTGAATATGAGATTGGGCGAATAAGAATGACATTTGCTGCAGTATTTCAGACAAAAAAAATATTGGCCTGGTTTAAGATCCAGAACAACTTTGCTCAAGATCTAAATGGACTTTCCCACCTAAGGAACTAATTGCCATCTCCTTACCAGGCCAAATGGTAAATGCATTCTTTTTTTACTACCAGTTCTGTGGGCGTGCCTTGGTGGGTGCGGCATGGCTTGGTGGGCGTGGCAGGGGAAGGATACTGCAAAATCCCATTCCCTCCCCACCCCACCAATCTGCTTTCCAGCTCCGTTCTCCTGTGCAGGGCAACAAAAGAAGACCCAGTCGATCAGCTGGGACTCGGGAGGCAGAGAATAGATGGGGGCAGGGCCAGTCAGAGGCAGTATTTACCAGCTCTCCGAACTACTCAAAATTTCCACTACCAGTTCTCCAGAACTGGTCAGAACCAGCTGAATACTACCTCTGATTCTGAGCGGCTGGAATTTTCCTGAGTCACCACATTGCTAAATCTATTTATGCTTGGAATTTCAATGGATAGCAAAATTGTTTTCGGTTCCTCCATCACCCATAACTGGTATCATCTTTCTTCTCTGCCAGTCTTCAGCACCATGCACTTTCATTGCAGTTAATTTCTTGAAACTTGCCCAGAAAAAAAAATCAATAACTTCTAGCAATGTTCCCCATGTTTACCTCTTACTCAACCTATTCTCCAAAGCATTCAAAGGGAGGACAAGAAGGAATGGATGGAAACTAATCAAGGAGAGAAACAGCTTAGACAGTTAGAACAATTAATCAGTGGAACAATTTGCCTCCAGAAGTCATGGATGCTCCAACAAAGTTTTTTTTTCCCCAATTTTTTTTTATTTCAATCTGCATAGAACAATACGTTAACATGGCATCAATATATCATACATCTCTCATTGCATTATATTCATATTAATTCATACTTCTTCAATATTTATTTTCAGCCTTACTCTCTCCAAATGCCTACCACCACATCAGTTAAACATAGCTAGTTATTCCATTATTCAATTTTCTCCCTGTTTTCATTTTTTTTTTAAATAAAAAATTCTCATTTGGCAAGCAGTGTGGTTCCAGGTTTTACATCTCAATACAAACATGACCATAGTTACCTATTCATTTTATTTGTTTAGTTTCATATTACGTCATCCTTATCATTATTAAATATTAAGCTTATCTTATCCAATCCCAGTTCATGTGCTCTTATCCTATTTTACAATATTACCTAAAATTATCATCTCAATTCTATGTTCATTTCTTCAATTCCAAATCCTAGTATATTTCCTTCCATTTTTCTTAGTATATTCTCATATCTTATTTTTCAATATCTAAAATTCTCATATAGGTTCTAAGAGATTGGACAGCCATTTGTCCAAAATGGTATAGAATTTCCTGCCCAAGCAGGGGGTTGGACTAGAAGACCTCCAAGGTCCCTTCCAACTCTGTTGCTCTGTTATTTGTCCCATAAAGACTATCATGCTTGGTTTAAGCTGTATTTTGAACTCGGTTGCAGAAAATATGACTTTAGCAATAGAGTGGGCAATGCCTAGAACATCCTACCCAACTCCATTGTTACAACCACAACCCCTCTTCAACCTCAAACTGTCTATCATGGACCTCACCCCATTCCTAAGAGGCCCTTAAAAGGGGCATGCGCAAGCGCACCAGCGTGCTTACCATCCCTGTCTCACTGTCTCTACTTACCTGTATTTACTCCCTTTGTTCATGTTTATATTCATACCTATACTTGTTATCTAGTACATGTTTGACAAACAAATAAAATAAATAAAAAAAATAAACCCACTATTGATTCTGAACCAGTGGTGTGTTTCAAAAAATTTTTACCACAGGTTCGGTGGGCGCGCTTTGTGCACATGCACGCATTTTGCGCATGCACGCCAAATACGCACTTTGTGCAGGCACAGAGGCTTTCCAACTCACCTCCTGCAATCCTGCACTCTCCCTGTCGCTTCAGCAGCTGCTGTGCAGCAATCTGCTGTGCCGTGCAAAGCAGCTGTGCTTCAGAAGCAGGGAATTAAAGGTTAATATGGGAGCCCGGGCAGGCAGGTGGGCCAAACAGCAGAGTGTTGGAGAGAACCGGTTCAGTCTCCGCTGCTCATCGGCGCTACCGGCTCGGCTGAACCAGGCTGAACCGGTAGAATACCACCACTGTTCTGAACTACATAAAGGAATCTATGAAATTGGGCTAGAGACCTATGACTGACATAGGCTACTGAACTATAGTTCTCAGGAACCAGAATAGGGAGATGATGTACATTTCTGCTATATCTCAAACACCGCATATTTTCCACTCCACCTCTAAATCTCTGGTCACCAAGCTCCTACCATTTAATAGGGGTTTATTGACTCATCGCATTCAACATCTTTAGACAGAGCTTAATTCATTGTTGGAAATTCCCATAACAAATGTATCAGTTGGGACGGGGAGCCATGTTCTCCATCAGTTTGTTGATTTAATATATGCATAGCTATCTGTCTAGTTCACTTAACGCATTAAAGCCATGGTTGCAGGCCATAATGGATAACTTTGGCTAATGAGAACCTAAAGCAAACAAACCAAGCAGATCATAGTTTTAAGGTGTTAAAATGGGATAGGATTGGCTTGCTGCACCTGCGACGGCAGAGAAGGCATGCTGCAAAGCCCATCTAAGAAGAAATTTTTGCTGATGGGATCCACAAAAAGAGTCTTTTCTACCATGGCTTCTGCTCTTCGGAACACCATGTCCCCTGAGGTGAGATCCACACCCGCCCTGCTGTCTTTCCATATAAAGGCTAGAAGACCTGGCTCTGCCACCTGGATGTGGGGCCCCAACATTCAAATATAAATATGAAAATATATAAATATGAAAATATATAAATATGAAAATATATAAATATGAAAATATATAAATATGAAAATATATAAAGAAAACAATGTGCCACTGGTGCTCAGATTCATGCCAAGCACAGAGGGTTCATGGACATTCCACGATTTAACCTGAAGAGGAAGTCCAGCTAAGAATTAAAAAAGAAAAGAAAGGAAAAGGAAAGGAAAGAGGGAAGGAGGGAAGGAGGAAGGAAGGAAGGAAGGAAGGAAGGAAGGAGGGAGGGAGGGAGGGAGAGGGAGGAAGGAAGGAAGGAAGGAAGGAAGGAAGGAAGGAAGGAAGGAAGGAAGGAAGGAAGGAAGGAAGGAAAGCAAATTCCATATCTCTCTGCTCTTCTTCTTCCAGAATTTGTCAAGAATTTTAGGGCTCACAATCCACCTTCTGAGGGGAAATCTCTCTGGGGACTTTTCTATGTTCAAAGTGATGGTCTTTGAGCCTATTAAAGCTCTTTCTTGTTCTCTCAGTACTGAGTCAATATCATTAAGGTTTTAAAATCTCTGGGTCTGGAATGTGGTTAATACATCTGCAGTTATAAACTCTGAGTTTAAACTATGTACATTTAGGGGTGCGGTTGCTGTGGCCTATAGAAACCCTTGAGTGATTGATAACACCTTCCCCAATGTCCACACAGGCATCATAAAGTTCTCTCATTATCAGTCATGCTAGTGGTAAAATCTGCCCAGGTGCCATTTTCCAAACTTCTAAGAGCTAAGCTGAATATTTCAAATGACATTTTGTTGATAAGGTAGGTGTGGGTTGTGCTGTAGAGTAGCCTCACCCAAAGCTGGCAAGGAATTTGAAGCCCCAGCTGTATGGAGGGGATCCAAGTGGGCAAAGTTGGGGTGGTCGTTGGGCAGATTAGAGACTGTTCAACAGAAAAAAAATCCCATTGTACTTTTTTCTTGCTAAGACCCATGAATCCACCTTAAGACCACTCAGTTCCTAATTCATCGGTGGAAGTCATTGGCATTCATGAGTTTCTTGCAGTGAATGTCACCAACCACTGGGATCACAATTCTGCATTTCAGGGATGGATGGTATGTGTCTGAATGAAGGCCTCATTCTTTCATTCATTCATTCATTCATTCATTCATTCATTCATTCATTCATTCATTTGTACATCAAGAGCAGAGGTGGCATTCAGCAGATTCTGACCAGTTCTGGAGAACCAGTAGCGGAAATTTTGAGTAGTTCGGAGAACCGGCAAATCCCACCTCTGACTGGCCCCACCCCCATCTATTCTCTGCCTCCTGAGTCCCAGCTGATTGGCTGGATCTTCTTTTGTTGCCCTGCACAGGAGAACAGAGCTGGAAAGCAGGTTAGTGGGGTGGGGAGGGAAGAGGGATTTTACGGTATCCTTCCCCTGCCATGCCCACCAAGCCACGCCCACAGAACCAGTAGTAAATAAATTGGAATCCCACCACTGATCAAGAGCCAGGGAGTCTACAGAATAGTTTAGCTGCCTAAGATTACTAGTTTGTTTAATTCACATTTGCAGGCTATCCAGGGTGCACCACTGGGAGAAAATTAGTCCCATACACAGAGTGTCTAGCAATGTTTTGTAGGAGTACCAGTGTCATTCAGGGCCTTTCTGCATTGATTTCACCTTGCATTTGGGCAAGTCTGATGCCAGTTGCTTTCTTGCTATTGCACAAAATGTTGTTAGTTTCCCATTGGAGTGGGACAGGTGTGGTATTCAGCAGGTTCTGACCAGTTCTGGAGAACCGGCAGCGGAAATTTTGAGTTGTTCGGAGAATTGGCAAATGCCATCTTTGCATTGGCCCCACCCCCATCTATTCTTTGCCTCCCATTGAGTCCCAGCTGATCGGCTGGGTCTTCTTTGGTTGCCCTGCACAGGAGAACAGAACTGGAAAGCAGGTTAGTAGGGTGGGGAAGGAATGGGGATTTTGCAGTAACCTTCCCCCAGGAGTAGGGTGGGAATGGGGAATTTGCAGTATATTCTTCCCCTGCCATGGCCACCAAGCCACACCTGCAAAACCGGTAGTAAAAAAAATTGAATCGCACCCCTGGAGTGGGACCTATTTATCTACTTTAATTTGCATGCTTTTGAAGAGCAGCACAGTGGCCTAGAGGTGAAGACGCTTGCCTTAAAGAGTTCAATCCTAGGTAGCGGCAGATGTTTCTGCATCATCAGGGCACAAAGGGAAAACACCTGCTGTGAACTCCGCATAGGTGTGAGGAAGTGCATCCAGCCAGTAAACGCTCAGCTATACCCAGTTGCTCTGATTCCACCCCAAATAAAGGGATCACAGGGTTGTAAAAAGAAAAGAAAAAAAGTATGCTTTTGAACTGCTACATTGGCAGGAGTTGAGGTGAGTGACAAGAGCTCACATATGGTTCTAGGGCTTCAATTGCTGGAATAGTTGAGTAGTGGATAGTTGATCTTTTTGGGGCCAAATCCAGCATCTTTAACTCATTGAACCACCACGCCAGATTCATAAATAGAGACAGGCTGGCTGAGTGGGACACTGAATGGAAGTTCTTGGCTCTTGAAGAAATTCTCCAGCCAGCAGCCAGCTCTAGTTTCAGGCAGGGTGAAGCGGAAACTTCAGAGAAAGGGGCACTACAATCAGGAAATGGTGAAAGTGGTTCTTGATGACACTTAAGGAACTATTGTGGATGTGGAGGATTAATGGCATAAGAATCGAAGAAGGGTTGCTATGAAGATCCACGTATTTCACAAATAGGGAATAGGCTTCTTTTATTGTTGATGCTTTTGCTACATTAGATAGCTCTCATGATGAGTAACTCTTGAGTGGCATTCTCTGAATTTGACCAGCCCTCTTTTAATAAGCATCGTAGTGGCATTTAGACCATCAGGTCTAGACCAACTAGCCATGGCCATCTTGCCATGGTCAACTAACCATGGTATAACTCACTGCAGGATAACTCAATGCAAGGCATGTTATCTGCCAGTGTTTCTTCTACATTACTTCCATTTTCGTCAATGGGAATAATGTGGAAGAAACACTGGTGGATAACATTTATCATGTTGATTATCTCATGTGGATTTCCTGTGGCAAGTTGGCCACACCAAGATGACCAAAAGGAGATGATCATGGTGAGATGGCTGTGGTGAGTTGCCCCATTTTGTAGGCCATCATCCTGACTAATGCCAGAGAATTCCATAGTTTATGGTGGTATAAAAATACTTATGTGGTCCTGAATCTATCTATCTATCTATCTATCTATCTATCTATCTATCTATCTATCTATCTATCTATCTATCTATCATCTATCTATCTATCTATCTATCTATCTATCTATCTATCTATCTATCTATCTTTCATTCTATCTATCTATCTATCTATCTATCTATCTATCTATCTATCTATCTATCTATCTATCTATCTATCTATCTATCTATGTATTATTGTCTTTGTCTATCTATCTCTATCTATCTATCTATCTATCTATCTATCTATCTATCTATCTATCTATCTATCTATCTACCTATCATCTATCATTTATCTATATCTGTCTATCTATCTTATCTATCTATCATTTATCTATATCTGTCTGTCTGTCTGTCTCTCTCTCTCTATCTATCTATCTATCCATCCATCAAATCTGTCCATCTATCTTATCTGTCTCTCTCTCTCTCCCCCTATCTATCATCTATCATTTATCTATATCTGTCTATCTATCTATCTATCTATC
>NC_142025.1:9010101-9076341 GCF_049901735.1 Notechis scutatus | reverse complement strand
ACCTTGAAAATTCCAGGTTTTTCGCGGGTACGGTAGCATAAAGTAGAATTGTCGGTTGGGGATTTAATACTTGAGAATGAGGTGATGCTGCAGGAGTCTAAGGCGATGCTAGCACAGCACAAAAAGGGCTGTTTCTAGGGTGCGGCTAGTGTGCTTGCTACACGAGGGGCACTAGAGGTTGCATAATAAGTCTGAAGACTCGAGGCTAAATGCAGAAATATGCCTGTTAGTGTCACGCTTGCTCCACAAGGTGGCAGAGGTTGCGTATTGAAGTCTGAAGACTTGGAGGGCTAAACGCAGAAATATGCGTGGCTGTGTCTGAAGACTTGATGGCTAAACGCAGAAATATGCCTTTTAGGTGTAGCTTGACCCACAAGGTGGCAGCAGAGGGTCTGGAAGACGCTGTTGTTACACCCATGTTAGGTTACAAAGTTACTCTTGGGACCTTGAATTAAATTGATTAAATTGTCCACAATAGTTGCAAAAAGGGATTGTCATTAGATAAACACTTTGGTCAAATTTGAGAATGTTTTCTTGACCACCAGATGGTGCTAGAGTCTACAGCAATTGAATGGCGAAGGATTGCTGTTAGATTACTATTAATTTTGTTAAGGAAGAATCCTTATTGACTTCAGCAGGATAGCAAAGAGCAGCAAGATGCTGACTTTGTTTAAAGCCATTGCTAGATTAAGTGTCTTCTTCAGTTGCTGTAAATGCATTCAGTTCTAGCTTTATCCCACAAAAGGAGTTGGTAACTGTAGTAATTAAAAAACAAATGAAATGCTTTGCCCTCCCCTTGCTTGCAGATGAGCTCCCTTTAGATAACAGCTAGGTAAATACATGAGACATAGCATCATCTTTCACTGAGAGAGAGATGGGGGGAAATTCCTTGCCCAATATCCATGGGCCTTTAAAATTTATATTGCACAGATAAAGAGAAAGGAAGATCAGATTTCTTTGCTTGGGAGGAGAAAGGAAGTCACTGCAGGTTTTTTTTCAAGCTGTAAAGGAACGCTTTCTGCATTTGTATAGAGCTTTGAATGAACAAGAGGCTACCATTTCTATGGTGATGAGGAATGCAGGAGTGATCTTTATTGCTCACTCCTGCTGTACTAGGAGCAGAAAGAGTAGGGAAAAAAGGCAAACCCTCTCCAACTGCTGAGAATTGTAGCTTCAGTTTCTTATTTCCTTAGACCACAAGAAGAGATTACTTGAGTTACTTCATCTGCATTTGAAAAGAGTTTGTAGGTGTTACTGGGGAGAAATAGGTAGATGGGTAAACCTGGCTCCTCCCTTTGTTTTACAAATTGGCTTCTTTCCCACAGTTAGGAGTTGTAATTTGAGACACAGCACTTTTCTTTTGCTGAAGAGAGAAAGGAGGGGAATTTGCTCCTTCCTGGCTTTGATATCGGGCATACAAAGGAATCAACAAATTTGATTGCCTTTGAAAGCCAGAGCATAGGATATTTGAAAAGTCTCTTGTGTAAAAAGGGGAAGGGGATTCTTGCTCTCCCTGCAATTCAAACTGAGGCACAGAGCTTAGCATTCTACATTCACTCTTAATTCTAATTCACATTACTTTATCACAAATCCAAATAATAGTCTTTATACTGATGGCTTCAGACTTCAAATTAAATCATCTTTTTACTGTTCTGTATTCTGTGTACAGTTGTGGATTTGTAAGCTGTACAGATGCGTGATAGATAACTCAACAAGACATCCACAACAAAGTGCATTTATTGGTTCATCAGTATCCTCATACCTCACATTTGTGATGAAGTTCTTCTTTAATGATCAATCCTTTGTATATGTCTTGTAGGTAAAAAGATGATTACCTTCTATCCTTTTTCTCTCATCTTGTGGAGATAGAAGTAGAACAGTTACCACAAGTCCATGAGTTCAGCCAAGAGTGAGAAAACTCCTCCACACTACCCATCGAGGTCAATTTAGTGACCAATCAGGATTACAGATGTGGTCACGTGATATGGACTACATTTCCCAGGATACCTTAACTACATTTACCATGATGCATTCCCTTAAAGGAACAGCTCCTGATAATTGCTACCTATCTTCCAAATCCCATTAACTCTAAACTGATTGGATACACAAGGAATTTGTCTTGCTGCAAATGCTCTCAGTGTACATAAAAGAAAAGATACATTCACCAAGAATCATCAGGAACACTTAATAATAGTCATAGGGTACAATGAGCGATCAAAACATACTAAGAAACAGTCAATACAAATCGTAAGGATACAAGCAACGAAGTTACAGTCATACACAGTCACAAGTGGGAGGGGATGGGTGATAAGGAGTGATGAGAAGATTAATAGTAATAGTAGTGTAAACACCTTGTTTATGATTGCCTAAAAATAATTGTGCCGAGACAACACACTGTTTGACTGAAATGGAATTTTTATATATTATACTAATAAAACAAATAAAACATTTTAAAAATAATAATATATCTCGTTTAATCATAAGAATTCTAAATCAGGGGTTCCCTAAGCCCCAGTCTGCAGAGTGACACCGGTCTGCAGGCTGCCAGGAATCAATCAACACAGGTGAGTCCCATCCATGCAGGTCGATCCAGGCAGTGCGTGAAGCCATGCCTCTCTCCCACTTCCCCGGTCTGTAGAAAAACCATTCTTCACGGAACTGGTCCCTGATGCCCAGAAGGCCCTGCTCTAAACCCCGTTCATTTTTTTCTGAAAGGATTTATTTACAGCACAGTCCTTTCAGCAGTCCCAAGAATTTTCCATACCATTTGCACTCTAGGTAACATTGAGGGTATTGATAAACCTCCAAGCGGCCTCAACAACTCTGAGAGCTCATAGCCAGATGACCGAATAACAGAACACGGGTAGCCCTCAAATTACTACACTTCATTTAGTGAGTGTTCAAAGTTACAACGGCACTGAAAAAAGTGACCTACGACTGTTTTTCACAGTTACAACTTTTGCAGTAGCCCCATGATCATGGGATCAAAATTCAGATGCTTGGCAATGGGCTCAAACGTATGACGGTTGCAGTGTCCTTGGGTGATATAAGGTCATCTTTTGCGACCTTCTGACAAAGTCAATATGGAAGCCAGAGTCACTTAACAACCGGGTTACTAATTTATCAACTGCAGTGTTTCACTTAACAAGTGAGGCAAGAAAGGTCGTAAAATGGGGCAAAACTCACTTCACAACTGTTTCACTTAACAACAGGAATTTTGGGCTCAGTTGTGGTTGTAAGTTGAGGACTGCCTATAACAGAGTTGCAAGGGACCTTGGAGGTCTTCTAGTCCAGAGGTTGCCAACCAGGGGGCCGGGGATCACTGGTGATCCGTAAAAAATTTTTGGTGATCTGCAGAGAAATGTCACCCTCAAAGTACCCCCCCACCAAAGCAATTAATCCAGGCTATGTGGGAACACAAGGCTTGCATCACTTGCATTGTGAACAACACGAGGTAGTGAGGGGAGGGGAGAAAGGGCAGAGGGGGGTATTTGCCCCACTCACCCCGTGCGCCTTGCCTGGACACCGGGCTGCTTCTTTCCGCTTCTTTCTTCTTCTACTTTTGGCTGCATGCAAGGAAAGCAGCCAGTCTTTCCTTCTCTCCCCCAAACTCCGCCAGAAATGAGTCTTTGGGACCCTGCAAGGCATCCTGCTCCAAAAGGCTGTGCTGGTATGACAAGTCTCACAAAGACTCATTTCTGGTGGAATTTGGGGGAGAGAAAGAGAGACTTCTGCTGCTTCCGCTGCTTTCCTTGCATGAAGCCAAAAGTCTCTCTCTCTCCCCCTAAGAATGGAGCTGGAGATGGTATCCTGCTATCCCAAACAAAGAATGATCGATCGGTTGGAAAATGGGGTGGGGAATTTTCCTGCAGACTTTTTTGGGGATTTTCCCAGGGTCTCTGATCCTCAGAATTAAAATTATGAGTTTGGTGAGGTCCAAAAGGTTGGTGACCCCTGTTCTAGTCCAACCCTATACCATTTCAGACAAATAGTTGTCCAACTGCAAAGAATATAAATCCTTCCATTCTCTACAGGTCAATTAGAACTAAAGAAGCTTCTTGGATGAGAAGTAAGACATTTGCAAAGAAAAACAAGCAAACAAGGAAGTCCAGTTGCCTTTTGTAAAAGCACTGTTGGAAGAATTATCCTTCAGGTTCAGTTCCAAGTGAGGAAAAAGACACTGGAAACATGGAGGCTATTTGGAAAGATGGTTTAATGGTGGACAGGGCCACATGGCTTGAAGCTCCAAAGTGAAAAGGATGATCACATGCTTCAGGATGTTGGGTGAAGGGAAAGAAGGGCGGGCCAAGGTGCTAAGAGACCCTTATATAACCTCTGTTGGGCCCCACCTTAGTGTTTATTGTTCCTGTGCAAGAAATGTATCCCATTGGCCGTCAGACTCCCAGGGGCGGGGCTCTTAACTAACTTTGTAAGCTTTATCTGGACCACATGGCTTGACCTGAGTGTTGGCTGATACAATCTTCCCAGGCCAGGTGGTGAGATGGGTAGAGGGCTTTGTTATGTAGAATACTCTGGCCTAGGCCTTAATGGCCCATTAGCAAAGGTGGGTTTCTGGCTGAGTTTCTGCCTCTCTGAGGTGAGTTTCTGCTTCTGCTCTTTTTAGGGGAAATATTCTGCCTTTTAATATTTCCTAGGATATTTCATTTTTCTAGGAGAGGGGCGGGTGCTAACTTCCTACAACACCTTTGGGATTGCAGTAAGAAGGGCAGCTTGTTTGTTCAAAGTTGGTTAAAATGAAGCAGCCAGATACAGGGGTTGAGATACTGACTGGGAAAGTCCACACATTTGAAAGTTCCCAAAGTTGAGAGATACACGGCTCAATAATCAGTAAAGGAATATTCAAGGAATATTCTAAGTTGAGTTGTTACTCTGAGCAAGACAGTGAATCATTAGGTTACACATTTCAACTGAGACTGACAGAGGTGGAGTTTATCATGTCTCTGGTGAGTTACATAACAGAATGATAAATATTTAAAAGGAGGCTAAACTTCATGGAGATACATAATAGCACATAAACTATTAATAAAGTACATAAATACATAAGTACACTGGCTAAATACTTCTGCAGCACTGAATTCAGCACTGAAGCAAACCTAAGGAAGGGAGCTTTTTTAAAAAAAATAAATTGGAGAATGCTTTACACATTTCTTTTCTCAAATAGATTTGCATTCAACTTTTGACCGTTTTTATTTTTAAATTTTATTTTCCTACTGTATCCTGTTTTGGTCGCCATGTTACAAAAAAAGAAAGTTGAGATTCTAGAAAGAGTATAGAAAAAAAAGCAACAAAGATGATTAGAAATCTGGAGGCTAAGCATGTGATGAATGGTTGCAGGAACTCGGTATGTCTAGTCTAACAAAGAGAAAGGCTAGGGGTGATATGATAGCAGGCTTCCAGTATTTGAGTGGCTGCCACAGAGAAGAGGGAGTCAGCCTAATTTCCAAAGCATCAGAAGCAGAGATGGGCTGCTGGGAGTTCGCAGGGGTTCGGGAGATCCTCTAAACTAAAATTCTGCACAGTTTGGAGAACTCCCAAATCCCACTCCTGGCCGGCCCCGCCCATCCCTTCCCTCCCAGGAGTCCTCACACGGCCCATTTTGGATGCAGGTAAGTTCAGGGCACGCATGGAGGTTTGGGGAGGGTGAAAAACAGGCCTCTCGGAAGTTCAGGAAGGCCAGAAACAGGCCCATTTCCCGCTTCCAGAAAGCCCCCTGGAGCCCAGGGAAGCTGTTTTCGCCCTCCGGAGGCTCAAGGAAAGCCTCTGGAGCCCGGGGAGGGCAAAAATGCTCCCCACTGTGGTGCAGGAGGCTGACTAGGCTACACCCACCATGGCCACGCCCACCCAGCAACCGGACAAAGAACCCGTTGCTAACATTTTTGAAGCCCACCCCTGATTCGAGGGCAGGGCAAGAAGTAATGGATAGAAGATTATCAAAGGGAGATCTAACCTAGAACTAAGGAGGAATTTCCTGTCAGTGAGAACAATTAATTGATGGTGATTCCCCACCCACCCATTTCTCTTGATTTTGCATCTAATACTTTTGTTCTGCGTATTACTCTCTGAATGGGTATAAAGCAGGCAGAGCAACTCCACAAAGCATCCATACAAAGTCTTTTTTATTGGTTCATCAGGCATCCTTATCAACTCACAATTACGATGAGGTTCTTCTTAATGTCCAATCCTTTGCATATATGCATTATGGTGTAGAAAGATAATAAACTCTCATCCCCATGATGATTGAAGCGGCTCATGGTAAAGGATCCAGGCAAGAGTGAGGGAGCCTCCCCCCAACCCAACAAAGGTCAATTTAGTGACTAATCAGGATTACAGATGTGACCACATGACATGGACTACATTTTCCAGGATACCTTAACTACATTTACCATGATGCATTCACTTAAGAGGACAGCTCTCAATTCCTAACTAACTATCCCAAATCCCATTAACTCTAAACTGTCTGGACAGCACAACTTTGCCTAGCTTGCAGAAATATTAAATGTTATATTTCAGTTTTAAACATTGCACTTTGTGCACCATTATTCTGTTTCAAATGTGCAGGCTGCCAGCCAGCTGCAGAATTGTGCAAGTTAGTCACTGCTGCCAAGAATATGTAAGTATAAGATAGGAGTATTCAAAAAATTCTGTAGGCAAATCTTTTTGGTATAAAGCCACTGCCTCCTGACACACAATACTAAGCCTTCATTGTCACAACCAATATGTATTTATGTAACTTTTGCATTAAGCTGGAATTTATCTTCTATGGTTCTCTTTTTTTCCCCTTCCACTTCAGGTCTTGAGGGATATAAACAAGCTAAAATTGGAGTTTTTAAAGAAAATAAAAGATCAAATCATATTCATGTTCTTTTTTAAAAAACCAAAGGGCTAAGCAGAATGGCGCTATTAGTGTCTTTCACAAAAACAGCTTTTTCATCACTCTGTGCAGTTCACTCCCCAATTTCCAAGGCTAAGGCTTTGCACAAAATCTTAGAGGTGAGAAGCTTTGATAAAAGTTTCAATTCCTAGAATTTCTTTTCCTTCTAAAGAAATATGGCAATACAGTAACTGAGGATCTGAACCAAGCTCAAAGATACTGTGTGTTTATTAAAATTGTGAGTTTTTAGGCGGTTATTGTGAATTGCATTAAACTGTTGGCAGAGAATCTTTTTACTACATTTACTGAATTATTGCATATAAAGCGTTCCTGTAAGTAAAATGTGCAGAAGAATGGTTATTGTGGAAAATTTAGAGCTTTGTTTGGGCTTCTAACTAAGCTATCATCCTGGTTTGTTTCTCTTGAGAATCTGCAGTGCTGCAAACATTAATTTGTGAATATAGATTTCTTAATTAATCAAGGCAGAACTAGATAGCCAAAAAAGGAGATGATTATCAGCACAAAAGAAAAAGATTTGTTCCTGCCATTTCCATTAAAAATTAAAAGTGGCAGGATTTTCCTATAATTTATAGGGGAATAAATTAAAATGTTGTGTTTTATTGACAACAATCTTCTAGAGCATAATTTTCAGGATACTTATTGATGTATTCTTAAAAAAACAGAATAGTTAAAGCAGTGGTAACATAAAGCTGTGAGAGTTGAGCACAGAAGAAGAATGAAGAAGGTAAAGAGACAGATGCCTCGGAATTATGGATTTTATGGTTACTAAAAGAACCAATAGACTGCATGAAGAATCAATCAATAGGTTCAGGATAAAAGAATGGCTATCCCATTGAGGTCACAACTAACAGAGAAACATTATTGAGCATGGCATGTGAGCAAATGGTGGGCTAGAAGAGAACAGATAGTAAGGCTGAAGGAAATAGAAGGAGGCAGTGGACAAGGTTAAAGAAAATAAGACAATGGATCAGGTGGATAGAGAAATTAAGAAGATCCTGGAATTAAGAAGAAACTTCCTAACAATGAGAACAATTAACCAGTGGAACAGCTGGCCTTCAGACGTTGTGGGTGCTCCATCACTGGAGGCCACTTATCTGAGATGGGGAAGAGGTGGGAGACGCATGTGCATGTGTGGGAGTGGGGGGAACACGTGGCAGGTCACGTGCGCATGCTTGGGGGCGGGGGAGCATGGGTGGGGTGCAGCATGGCCCACCCATGCCCCCTTTTTTCTCCCAGGAGGCTGCAGGGAGGCCTACTAGACCCAAAACGGGATGTGGGGGGGTCATGCATGCGCAGGGGGTGGGGCGAGCGGGCAGGAGTCGCCTGCACATTGCGCTATGGGTGCAGGCACACACGCACTTTTGGCATGCCACAACAAAAAAGGTTAGCCATCACTGGTAGGGTCTCCCACTTGAGCAAGATCTCCAAGGTCTATTCTGGTTGAAGTTCCTTACAGTATCCTTCCCCTGCCACGCCCACCAAGCCACACCCACCAAGTCACCCCCACAGAACTGGTAGTAAAAAATGTTGAATCCCACCACTGATCCTGCAGCATTATTTTTCTTCCCACTCTACAAACTATTCCAGGAGAATTCAGTGATCAGAATGCCCAAAAATGATTTAGGAGAAACAAGATTGCATTCTTCCTGCTTCTTTCTCATACAAGTCATCATTGGGATGACCAAGTCAGTTCAATGATGAACTCAAAATTAATCTAGACTGAAATTTATCTATCTTTTATCTGTCAATCATCTATAGTATCTATCAATCACCTATCATCTATCTATCATCTAAAATATCTTTCTCTTATCTACCTACCTACCTACCTACCTAATTACTTGGAACCTCCAGGTAAGTAGCCTTCAATCACTTAAATGTTGAAACTTTCGTCATAGTTAGACAGCATATAAACAATATAAACAGCAACAAACAAGAGCATATCATAATACATCCCAATGCCTATGCATAAATCCACTTCACCTAAGCACATCTGCATTTAGTCAATTGCTACCTGACCATCCCTTTACCCACTTTTGATTGATTACATGCCATAGTAATTTTTAAATCTGTCACAATCTTTCCCTAACTTGTTTTTTTCAGATCTTCCAATGATGTACTCATGCCCATGTTAACTGAGTCCATCCACCTTATCACTGGTCATCCTGTTTTTTTCCCCTTTTATCTTTCCCAGCATTAGAGCTTTTCTCACTGGTTTGTGCACTTAGGCAAACCTATTAAAAATGGAAAAACCCTATCAACATGTTGCCTTTCTACCACGATTTTGCATTAACAGTAGGTGACTAATTTTTGCCCTGCCTTTTTTTTGTGTCCTCCTAGGTTTGACTCTGCACCCTCCATTTAAGCTGTTTAGTTACACAAATGAACATTTTGTATTTGTATTTGGGTTGTTCCTTTTCTTTATCACCTATCCTATAGAACTCAGCAAAAGGTATGAAGCTATTATTTCCTTGAGAAAAATGACAGTGGCCTCCAGGCTAAACTTTTGATCTGTCTGTTCTCTCTATTTTCAAAACAGCAAGGATTTGTAGTTTTGTATGCAGTCACTGCTTACAGATCTGGCAAATTTGCAGAAGGGAAGGACAAAGAGAGCTGATATCCTAGAAATGAATAAAAAACAAAAAAACTAAGCAATATTTTTTAATGTTTGTATACCTTCACAATGACTAATTTATGTTAAATTGATTTTTAAAATGTTTAAATTGTGCTAAATGAGGTTTGCAGAGAGATGGAATTGAAGAGAGTACATACGTTTCATATGTTGATAAGATTAATATTGGACTTCTGCACCCCCTTAAAAAGTAATTTTGGGTATCACTAAGACACACACTATGCAATTGTGTAATTTCTATTAAAAAAATAAGGCCAATGAGTTCAGAGGACCTTTGTTTTTGCTAATTGGGTAGAAGATTAAATCCTTCAGAAAATACCTCAGCTTGTTTTAAAACTTGCATTCCTTTTTTTCTGGGATTTCTTTGTAAAACTTTCAGTACCAGTTTATATACACTTTTAAGGAAGTATTGGAAATCTTGCCTGATTTCCCATATCCTTTCAGCCTCCCTTGCAAATGAGCAGTGGAGAACTGAACGTTGCTTATCTATATTTTACTCAAACAACTAATGCAGCATGAATCAATATACAATATGTGCAGTATAGCCTTTTTTCTCTTATATGAATGGATTAAATTAAGAATCAGTTCTAAATTGTCTAGCTAAAATATAAGTCATGCTATTGTGGTTCGCCGGCAGCAGGTACAGATGGCTGAGGTCTCAAACAGCGAGGACTCGAATGAGGGGCCTGCATGTGATGCAGGGATGGGGCCAGGACTATTGGAGAGTGGGGTGCTGCCTTCGGAGCTTGTGGAGTCTGGCAGCAGTGACGAAGAGGGACCCAGGGAGCCTGTGCTCAGTGCACGTGTGCACAGGGCTGCTGGAAGGAAAGAGCAGCTGAAGCAGCAAGGGCGACTCAGGAGTAAGGTTGGAAGGTGATAGCTCCTCCCATAAGGGATAAAAGCCAGCCTTCGGGGTTGGCTTCTTTGCAGGAAGCAAATAAGTTCTTTATGCTCAGGGTTCTCATCCTCCGGTTTGTTTTTGGAAACTTCTGGGTTTGGATATTTATCTGTAATTAGTCTTTTGTTCTTGGCAGCCTTTTGCAACCTTCAAAGGGCTGGCTCTTATCTGGGGCAATTGGTTTTGAATGACTCTGGGCTGTGAATGAACAGAATTCACAGCACCGCTGTGAATTAAAAGGGTTTGTTTTTATACATACTTTGTGTTTGTTTGATTTGAACAAGGCTTGGGTCAGAACACATGCAAAGGCTGAACAAATGACTGGGGTCCTAAAGACTGACTCAGTCATCAGGATAATTGCAAAGTGATCAGCACCTGTACATTGTAATTTGGCCTACAACTTTCTTACCCTGACAATCCTGTTTGATCTTTTGATCATTCAGTGTTCTTGACTGACCAGATTCCTTGTCATCAATATATATTTCTGAGCTATTCCCAGGGTAGCATGATCTGGATGACGTTTGGAATAATCTAGTGCAGGAGTGTCAAACTCAATTTCACTGAAAGCTGCATGAGGGTTGTGGTTGACTTGTGGGGGGCTGAGGGGGCATCAGTGGGGTGATTGTGGCTGGGTGGTCACAGCCAATTGGGTGATTGTGGACAGCTCAACATTCCTCGTGTTAGGGGGACACCTGTAGTGGACCGGGTGGGGCTGGGGGATCCATTGTCTCCAGTGTACATCCAGGGGGCAGCGCCCCCTCACTGACTCCAGGGTGACCCCTGCATATCTAAGGCTGACCACATTCCAGCCCAGATGGTCACCACCAAGTTTTAGATCACTGCCTGGCCGACCTAGGCCGGGGCTGAGGCACCAGGGGGCAGTCCTTCACTATTTCCAGGGCAGCCTCACGGGCCAGATCTAACCACATCATAGGCCGGATCTGTCCCTGCCCTGCCCGGGCCTTGAGTTTGACACCCGTGCCTAGTCTAGTGGACAAATATAATGTTCCAGACTTCTCCAGAATGTTCCCATGCCTGAACTGTCATATTTTGCAGTATTTACTGTCCAAACTGATAATACTCAAAAGAAAGTTCAGAACCAATGGTGGGATTCAAATTTTTTTACTACCGGTTCTGTGGGCGTGCCTTGGTGAGTGTGGTTTGGTGGGTATGTGTCAGGGGAAGGATTCCTCCCCACTCCTGGGGGAAGGTTACTGCAAAATCCCCATTCCCTCCCCATCCCACTAACCTGCTTTCCAGCTCTGTTCTCTCATGCAGGGCAACAAAAGAAGACCAAGCCAATCAGCCTGGGATTCGGGAGGCTGAGAATAGAGGGAGGCGGGGCCAGTCAGAGGTGGTATTGGCCGGTTCTCCAAACTACTCAACATTTCCGCTACCGGTTTTCCAGAACTGGTCAGACCAGGCGGGGAGTGTGCTGTCCAGACAGTTTAGAGTTAATGGGATTTGGGATCGTTAGTTAGGATTTGACAGCTGTCCCCTTAAGGAAATGCATCATAGTAAATGTAGTTAAGGTATTCTGGGAAATGTAGTCCATGTCATGTAGTCACATCTGTAATCCAGATTGGTCACTAAATTGACCTTTGGTGGGTTGGGGGAGGTCTCCCTCACTCTTGCCTGAAGCCACCATACCATGTAGTCGCTTCAATCATCATGGGGTTGAGACTTTATTATCTTTCTACACCACAATTCAGATATGCAAAGATTGGACATTAAGAAGAACCTCATCATAAATGGGAGTTGACAGGATGCCTGATGAACCAATAAAAAAGACTTTGTATGGATGCTTTGTGGAGTTGATCTGTCTGCTTTATGCCATCCAAATATTAACATGCAGAACACTGGCTGAATACCACCCCTGTTCAGAACAGTAAAAAAAATCAGCTAACGTGTTAGCTCTAGATTCAGATCAGCCCACACATCTACCAGTAGATTTGCTTCAAGCATTGCTCTTGGAGTCTTCTACTTGTCTACACCTCTCACCCACCCAATACTAGCACATTTTCAATTCAATCTATCCTTCCTCTTGATTTTGTGGCCACTGAAATACCTGGAATATAAACGCACAGGCTCAGTTGCCTTTTTTTTTTTTTGCTTTGTATTTCTGTTCCAGCATTTTCTCACTTGATAGACTTCCACAATCTCATTCATGGATTCTCACCTCTGTGTAATTGCTCACACTTTCCTGCTACTCAATGGACTGTTTTCTCACCACATTCTGCACTCTTCTGAGGAAAACTCAGCTTCCTTCCAGAAAGGTTCCATTTCTCAAAAGCTTCAGTCTTGGTGCTTCTTTATGTTTCCTGCATACAAATTCTAAAACGTAATAGGGCACATATTGTAGCAGGGGATGGAGAAAGACAATTCCCAAATAGTTATAACTCAGTGTTATATGGGAGACAATGGTTTTTATACTGCAATAATTTATTTAAAACATCTATCTTCTAACCAATTCTGAGTAGAACCCCAATTAAAAAAAGAGCATAAAAATCATAGTAAAACTAGAAGACCAAATACATTAAAATATTAAAAACTATATTGGTAAGTAGGTAGGTAGACAGATAGACAGACAGACAAATAGACAGATAGGTAGGTAGATTATAGGTAGATGGATTATTGATAGATAATAGATGGAAAATAATTTGCTAGCTAGTTAAGATGTAGACACTGATAGATAGATAAATAGATAGATAGATAGATAGATAGATAGATAGATAGATAGATAGATAGATAGATAGATAGATAGATAGATAGATAGATGGATGGATGGATGGATGGATGGATGGATGGATGGATGGATGGATGGATGGATGGATGGATGGATGGATGGATGGATGGATGGATCAATCAATGGATCAATCGATGGATGGATGGATCGATGGACGGATAGATAGATATAGACAGACAGAAGGATACAACACAGATGGCAGATGATAGATAATAGTAAAACATAGATAGATAGATAGATAGATAGATAGATAGATAGATAGATAGATGATTGATTATAGGTAGATGGAGTATAGATATGATAGATAGAAAACTAAGTTTGCTAGCTAGCTAAGTTGTAGACCCTGTGGATAGGTGGATGGATGAATCGATCAATGGACGGACAGACAGACAGATACATCACAGACAGCAGATGATAGATAATAGTAGATAGACAAACAGACAGATGAGGGAGAGAGAGAGAGAGAGAGATGATAGTAAAGAAATGAATGGCTGAATTACACTGGTTATGCAACATAAAAAAACCAGCACATTGTCTGAACAAAGACCATTTAAAAATTGGTATTGATGAGAAAGTTTATAGAGAAAACATTCAGTTGGTTTACATCAGCATCTGGTTTCAGTAGATCTGCCCAGACTATTTTGACTCCTTTTATTTAGTCACAGCCTTACCCTTGGCCTGCTTTTTCCAGAGTAGTGAAATGTATATAAACAATGTCCCACCCATGGGATGGAAGGGATTAAGAATTATATCTAATACAACATGATACCACAATGGTAGTTTCAAATTTTAAAATAGCATAGAAACTTCTTCGTTAACATTTTGCTTCCCTAATATTTCAACAACAAGGAATATCCTTTATTGCTCATATGCAAAAAAAAAAGGAAAGAAAATATAAAATAGCATTCCCTTCAAACAGGCCTTCTCTGCCTTCAACATACTAATCAGGGTTTGCATGGGTTGCTTTGGAGAACTCAGGAAAGAGGTTTTTTTTTTTTACAACTATAATACCTTGGTGACTTTAAACAAAATATACAGCATTATCCATGCTTGGTTTGGGTTGGGATGTCAAGGCTAACATGAATACATGTTAACAAGGAATACAGAATTCCTTGTCCGATATTGACCTGGTACTTGATTGATTTGAATTTGGCAATTCTCCAAATTTCTGAATGTATCTCGTAGCCTAGCTGAAAGATGAACGAATGGTGCCTATTTTTCTTTCCATTCAATTATTAAAGACTTAGCTAGGGTAAAAATGTAGCATTTTTATTTTTCAAAGGAAGGAGAGGAGAACGGGGATAGATAAGGCCAAACATGCTAAGGAGACATCTTACCTAGGAGTGGGCTTCGAAAATTTTAGCAAGAGGTTCTCTGCCTGTTTGCTGGGTGGGTGTGCTCATGATGGGTGTGGCCTAGTCAACCTCCTGCACCACAGGGGGGTGTTTTTGCCCTCCCCGGACTCCTGAGGCTTTCCTTGAGCCTCCAAGAGGGTGAAATGGCCTCTCCGGGCTCTGGAGGCTCTCTGGAAGCCAGATACGGGCCCATTTCCGGTCTTCCAGGAGCCCCATTTTTCACCCTCCCTGAGCCTCCGTGCGCACCCTGAACTTACCTGCATCCAAAATGGGCCACATGAGGACTGCTGGAAGGGGTGGGGTGGGATGGGTGGGGCCAGCCAGGAGTGGGATTTGGGAGTTCCCCGAACTGCACAAAATCTTAGCTAGGGGCTCTCCCGAACCCCTGCGAACTCCCAGCAGCCCACCCCCTGGTTTTACCACAAAATGTAATTTACATCTATATAAGTACCAGTTTTCTCAACCTTAGTAATTTTAAGATTCTTGAACTCCGACTTCTGAATTCCATTCATCTTGAAGTTTGCCAAGGTTGACAATCACTACATGTAAATCTTGATTTCATGACGAAGTATCTAAAAAAACCAGAAAGAATATTAGGAAAGGGATTTCTTCTCCTGCCCAATAATTTTATGAGTCCACGGTGGTCAGTCCAAATACTTTTTGTTTTATTTATTTATATTTATTAAATTTGTATCCTGCCTTCCTTTACTACTTTGTCAATAAGTCAAAATGGCAAACATACATAATTTTCCTGCCTATTTTTACCCACAACAACCAGTCTATGGGCTGGACTGAGAAAGTGGCTGACCCACAGTCACCCAGCCAGCTTTCATGTTTAAACTGGGACTAGAACTCACAATCTCCTGCTAATTGCCCAAAATCACTCAGCCGGGTTTCATGCCTAATATGGGGACTAGAACTCACAGTCTGCTGGTGATTGGCCCGAAGTCATTGAGCCAGCTTTCATGTCTAAAGCAGGCCTGGAATTCATAGTCTCCTTCTAGGCCTGTGCTGTCCCAGCCAGTCTATGGGAATTGGATAGTTACCTAGGAATTATGAGCTGTCCCCTTAAGGGAATGCATCATGGTAAATGTAGTTAAAGGTATCCTGGGAAATGTAGTTCATGTCACGTGGCCACATCTAATTGTAATCCCAATTGGTTACTAATTTAACCCTCTATGGGTTGCGGGAGTTTTCCTTACTTTTGCCTGAATTCCCTAACTCATAGCAGCTGCTTTCTATCGCTACAAGATGGGTTAGAAGATAACCATCTTTTACCTACAAGGCAGATATACAAAGGATTGTTCATTAAAGAAGAACTTCGTCACAAATGTGAGTTATGAGGATACCTGATGAACTAATAAATGTACTTAGTTATGAGTAGGTCTCAGTTAATGTTAAACCTAGGTCAGTTTTTCGGACTTTACAGAGCGTCTAGGTATGTATCAAGGATACAGTTAAGTTCTGAAGATGACCAGAATGTAAAATAATAGTGATTAGATACCTCTTAAAACCAAAGAGGCCTCAGAAGAGCATTTTGAGAACCCAATTAAGAAAGCACGGTAAGTTAAATTAACACTTGCAGATCCCAAATCTTAATGTGCAGGTTGTAGTTTAGGTATATGTTACCCACCTGTACACAAAAGTTTGACTGAGCTAGTGGTTGTCCCAACTAAGAAATACTGGTAACAATACTAACCACTTTCTACTTGTTTGCTAAAGTAGATTCCAACGTTCCTCCCTCTCTCTCTACCCAGGGATGGGATTCAGCTGAGTTCAGTTGAACCGGATGTTAAATTTACATCCGGTTCACGGAACCGGTAGTTGAACTGACCGGCTGGCCCCACCCATCCCACCCAGGAGTCTCTATGTGGCCTGTTTTGGATGCAGGTATGCAGGTTCTGCATGGAGGCTCTGAGAGGGCAAAAAATGGCCTGAACTAGAAGTTCCAGAAGTCCGGAAACGGGCCTGTTTCTGGCTTCCGGAAGCCCTCTGGAGCCCAAGGGAGGCCATTTTCGTCCTCCCAGAGCCCCGAGGGAAGCCTTTGGACTCAGGGGAAGGTGAAAAACAGCCAAAGCGGAAGTTCCAGTAGGCCACGCCCACCCTGGCCACGCCCACTCAGGAACCGGATACAGAACCAGTTCCTGGGATTTTTGAATCCCACCCTGTTTTTACCCAAAGGAGTTCAGAATGAAGAGGCCTTCTCTCTGGTTACATTTCTGATCTGAATGGCCACTTGCCATTAAGGAACATGGTCATTGAATGTGCTGGTTGAAACCCTCCAAATACGGAAGAGTTTCCTGTCCTTTATTCCAGTGGTGGAATTCAATTTTTTTTACTACCGGTTCTGTGGGTGTGGCTTGGTGGGCGTGGCAGGGGAAGGATATTGTAAAATCTCCAGTCAGAGGTGGTATTTGCCGGTTCTCTGAACTACTCAAAATTTTCATTACCGGTTCTCCAGAGCTGGTCAGAACCTGCTGAATACCACCTCCGCTTTATTCCCTTTTGCGAGAGCACAGCTGATTCGTGCGGCTGAGTGGTTTGCTGCATCTCAGCTGTTTTAATCACAGGGACTGTGATTAAATTTTGAAATGCGCAGCGCATGGGGGGAGTCCCAAACTGGTTGTTATACCAATGAAATCCCACCCCCGAGAATGTATGACCCCAGGACACTGAGTCAGTTGCCAAGCATGTAAATTTAGATCATATGACCGTGGGAACCAGAGGTGGTATTCAGCAGGTTCTGACCCATTCTGGACAACCTGTAGCGGAAATTTTGAGTAGTTCAGAGAACCGGCAAATACCACCTCTGACTGGCTCCGCCCCCATCTATTCCCTGCCTCCAGAGTCCCAGCTGATCAGTTAGGTTTTCTTTTGTTGCCCTGCACAGGACAACAGAGCTGGAAAGCAGGTTAGTGGGGTGGGGAGGGAGATTTTGCAGTATCCTTTCCCTGCCATCCCAAGCCACACCCACCAAGCCAAGCCATGCCCACAAAGCCACGCCCATAGAACCGGTAGTAAAAAAAAATTTGAATCCCACCCTTGTTGGGCAATAGCACAGTATGTGTGAAAAAGTCATGTTGCTTTTTTCAGTACCGTTGTAACTTTGAATGAAGTGAATTGTGGTGTAAAAGCAGTGTTTAATTTTAGGAACTTTTAAGAGCTTGGACTTCAGTTCCCACAATTCATCAGATGTGTGGGGGTTTCCACTCTGGCTGGGGAACTCTGGGAGTTGAAGTTCCCACATCTTAAAGTTACCCAGCCGGCTGGCAAATTCTGGGTACTGAAGTCCACACACCTTAGTTGCTAAGGCTGAGAAACACCGAATTGGGTGAGTTCCTTCTTTGAAGAAGGAACATTATCAGAAGCTTGGATATGTCACTGGAGAGCAATGAATATCCTGGGGGACTTCTGGGGTGAGTAATTTCCTCAATCTACTTTCGGGTTCTCGTCCAAATCGGGTTGCAGACGCGGCTGTCCTATAACGTCCCTGCGTCTATTGCAGGCATGACTTTTCCGATTTAAGCGTCTCAAAAGCGCATTCCGCGATCTGTCTGCCCGTATTCATCGGGTTCAAATCGAGACTAACTGGAGCGGATGGATTAGGAGGTCGGATTAGGGCCGGCACCATACAGCGGCGGAACGGCCATTTCCCGCGAGTCGGTCGAACTTGGCCCGAGAAGCAAGGGTTGCATCTGGGCGGACCCAGTTCGCGGGCTGGTTTTATTGTACGTACTTGGAAATGGGTGAACTAAGTGAAGCAGTGAAGCGCTCTAGCGGGCAGACAGGCGCCCCTTTTCCAGTCTCACCCAAGGGAACGAGCCAGGGGACGAGGCAAGTCCCACCACCTCTAAAGAGCAACTCAGCGATGGGGTCGGGGTGCGGGACCCCATTTCTCCCATCCGCAGCCCCAAATAGAGATGGGTGGGGGGCAAAACTCTGCGGCCCTATTCGCAGGCTGGGTATTTGGGCTCCATTGAGGCGAGCACCTTCTCTCCTCACTTGCCCTGGGAGTGAGTTGTTCGGGGGGCTCGAGTTTTAACACTTTCGGGGTCTTTCCATCCCACCCCTCTTATTTGTGCCCGCGTTAATGCCGCGGCGCGGGAAATAGCCTTTTGTTCCACCGTGGCTCGACGGAGCCGTCCTTTGAGAAAGCTTCGTCTTTTCGCCAGCGCTTAAAAAGGCCGAGCTCAACCTCTTCGGAACCATTTGGGCAACTTTAGGATGTGTAGCTGCTGCCCGATTCCTAGGCTGCTCCCCGCCTTGGCAGAAGAGACTCCCGGGTTTTGCAAAAACGCCTGTGGTCCAGGAGGGCCCCGCACGAGGCCGGCTCGGTGGCTTTTATTATTTATTTATTCGGAAGCCAGCCAGTCTCTCAGTTTAGCCCAGCGCCGTATCTTTTTCAGGGCAGGCGGGACGCATCGGTTGTTTTTCCTTGGGGTGGGTGGGTGGGTAGTAGTGTGGGGAGGGAGAGCCGCAAACCCAGCGGCGTCGTCCTTGGAGCAGGAGGCGAATTTCGCCAAGGCTGGGGCTACATTGTCTGCCAAAGCAGCAGGGTTGTGAATGCCCCAGTTGGCAAGGAAGTCGGGGGCGTGAAAGGGTGGCGGCGGCGGGGGGGGAAAGAGAGAGATAGCCGCGCACTCTTCCCAACGATTTATTTAAACAGCCCAAGCGCCGCCAGGAAGAGGTTTTTTTTTCCCCGCCCGCCAGTCGGAGCGAGGGACAGATCCCGCTTTGCCTTCTGCAACCGAACCAGCGCCCAACTAAATAAGTCGGGGGATGGGGGGGGGAGCCGCAGACCAGGAAAAAGGGGCACGCGCGGGAGGGGTGTTTCGCCTGCGGCGGAGTTTTCCTTGCGTATGTATGTGTGTGTGCGAGAGAGCGAGAGCGAGTGGGTTGGGGATTGCCTTCGGTTTCGGTCTGGCCTCGCAGGCTCCGTTAATTCCGAAGATTCCGGAGCTCGCGCGGCCCGACACAGGAGACTGAGGCTGGGACTGGTGCGGAAGGCGAAAAGGAAGGAGAGCCTGCGGCTCGCTCCCTTGCCGAGAGAGAATGCAGGAATTCCCGGGGTGACCGTTTCGACAAGGTAAGAAAGGCTCTAAAAGGAGCCAGAAAGCGCTTTCCTCTCTGGCGGCAAGAGAACAATGCTTTTAAGCCTCCGCTAAATAAATAAATAAATAAAAGGATTGAACCGTGGCTTCTCTCGGCTCGAGTCCGGGGGATCCCAGGTGGGTGTTTCCTGCAGCCTTAAAAAGCGTTCGACCAGAGGTATTTAAGGACCAAAGAGAGGGAACGAGAGTGAGCGAACGGTTTCATAACAGGAAAGTCGCCCGTTGCAAATAACCTATTTAAAAAAAAAAAAAATCCTAGATTTTTATAATCCTGTTGTTTTTTGCAAGCTTAAATGTAATGTCTTCTCGCCCCCTGGCGGTCGGCTCGTGTAAGGGCAGGAGACGACCCTCAGAATTACGCTCGCCGTAATTGTGGGGAGTTCCAGAAATCTACAAATTGTACTGGTGAAAAGGAAGAAGAAACACACACACCCCTTTTAGCATGGTTTGGGCTGCTTGCATTTGAACTTCCGGCGGCCCAGAAAGAAGCTAAATGGCTTTAGGGAGAATCGGGATTGGAGAGGTGGGAGCTGGAAGTGAGAGGCGCTAAGGCAAAGCAATGGCCTTTCTTAGCTTCCCATTTTAAGATAGAAAAGGACATCACAAAAAGGAAGTCCTTCTAAATTACAATTCAGGTGTGACCTTTTAAAAATGATTTAAAGTTGTAGGCATTCTTTCCAGATGAGGCTAAAAATCAGAAATGTACTGAGGTTCGATTTATCCAAATAAACTATTTGAGAGCTAATCGTGAGCATGTTTATTTATAAGATTATTATAGCTTGTTCCAAAGGTATATTTCATATATATATATATATATAGGGAAGAGAGAGAAAGAGAGAAACAAAATCATCAGGGATTAACTTGATTTCTAATTAGCAAGACAAATCAGCCATCAATAGACACATAGAAATGAACATCTATAGGCTATGCAAAAGAGAACTCCGAGGTTAACTTCAGATCAACAACCAAGAAACTTCAAAAGAGCCCACCCAGTCTCTAACACCAACTCTACCCACACAGAATATAAACTGACAGCAAACATTACTCCTTACTAGCACTGATGATGTTACCTAGTTTGGGCAATGAAACGTCTGCAAGAAAACAATCTAGCTCACAGCGCCAAGGACCCCTAATTTCTAATTTTACTCTACAAACCTGGGGGTCCTTGGCAGTCTCTTCTCCAACTATAATAAGAGGTTTGAGGTTCGTCTACAATTGGATGAAATCAGCCAGATGTTCTCCTATTGGCCTAGTCTTTAAAATTATATCACTAAACGTAGTACTAACAAAATAAGGTTGCATCCATACACCATTCTGAGAAGTGGGGAGCAATGGGATTTTCTTCAGGGCAATGAAATAAACTCTAGTCATCTGGGTGGATTTTGCAAGAAACAATAATTTAAAAGGGCCTAGTATATGCTTTTTATATTAAAGATGATACCAGTATGCGTTTTGTTTACCAAGGCTTTTGATGTATGGCTAGATGGATTTGTTATATTGTGCTCCAGGAATCTTTTAAGCTTTTATTGCCTGTGTTTTAAAAACAGTATCAATCCATTGTTAACAAAAAAGTATTGATCTTCCAGGGCAGATTTATTAGACAGCCAGTTGGGTGTGGTAATTAAAGGCACCAGGCTAGAAGGTGGGAGACCTGCCTAGGCTTAATAAAGCCACCTGGGTGACTTTGGGCCAATCACTTTCTCTCAGCCTTAGGAAGGAGGCAGTGGCACTTCTGAAAAAGTTCTCGGAGGAAACCAGCCCAGTCCGAGAAGGGAAGGGGGGGGGGGGAACTAATAAAAATAAATTAGGAATTTTCTCCGTAATCGGAGCATAGTATAGGATTAATTTGGCAGGGTGTCCTTGAAGGACACCAACAGAAAATAAAGAAGGGTGGGACACGAAAACCCTTGTCTACCTCTCTCCCCCGCGCCGGCGGATCCTGTCTCGCTTCCTATGCTTCCTGCCCGCCCCCTCTTTTTTAACCCTTCCCGCTCTTGCGTGGTTCTGGTCGCTTTGTGCCCCCCCCCACTTCCCGGCCTTCCCTCGTGGGCCTTGGAGAGAACGGCTGCTAGCCTTCCCGCCTGGCGCATCTCTGCTCTTGTTGCTTTTGGAGTAACAGCTCCGCATGCCCCACTTCCCTCCGCCCCAGTAGCTGGCACGAGGGGGAAGGCTCGGATCCACAGGACTCGGCGCGCCGGGCCACCCACCCAATTCCGGGAGTGGCCGCCGGGAAGCCTCAGGGTGACTTTAGAGTGGCCGTCCCCGTTGATCTTTCCGGCGCCCGAGCTCAGGCACTGCGTTTTTCCGCCCTTGCTCCCGCGGCCTTTTACCAGGCGTGCCACTGCCGTCGATGGGCAGCGTGCTTTTTCCTGGCCGCTTCCCTCCCACCTCCCACTCTAGCCGTTCCCCAACACTGTTCCACCTCCCACCCACCCGCTTCTGAAGAAATCCTCTCGGATTGCGTCCTCCCGTCCCGGAGGAATGAATTCTTCTTTCGGATCTTCCGTGGATCCCGGAGCTTTTGCTCAGAGCCCGCGGGCCGTCCGAATACGTCTAAGCGGAGAGATTTGGGGGGGAAGAAATTCTCTTCCTCTTCTTAATGGAAATAGGAAGTGGCTGGTATTGAGGATGGAGGGGAGGGAGAGGCCGCTTCTACCGTTACTAATTTGTCTAAGTCGGTTCTGCTATGATTGTCTCATCTGAATAAAACAACTGTAGTTTTGTTTCAGGGCGGGAAAAAGCCAGCTTTCATGGTTCCCTTTCCTGATTGGATTGACCTCCAGGCAAAGAAGATGTTAATAAACTAGGAAAGACGGATCCGTAACAATGACATGACAGAGGTGCCGGTTATAACCCAAGCCAAGCATTTTGCTTACAACCTGGCGCTCCAGCGCTGAACTTACAGTGGCTTTGATGGGAAGCGTAGAGGTCTCCAGTCAGAGGCCTCCAGCTCAACTGGACTTCAACTCCCATAATGCCCTAGGCGACTCGGACATTGGCCATGCTCGCTAATGTTGATGGGCGCTGAAAGCCGAGGGAGCTGGAGGCTCAGCATTGGGAGATGGAAGGGGGGGGGGCGCGATAGAATTTAAAGCGCTCGACTTCCTAGTGTAAACGCCCTCTTAAAACGAATAGAACACGTCACTGCTCTTTATTTTTGTCTTCAGGATGTCGCTCACACGTCCTAAAACTTTGTAAAAGGCTTTTAGATCGGCCTATCAGGCCGGTGGATTAATTGGTTAAATTAGGATTTAAGCCTTTTTTTAAAAAAAAAATCCTGGCCAATTCCACAGAAAGGCAAAGGTTAATCCAAATGAATCAGGACCTGCATCAAAATAATAACACAACGAAAAATAAGTTTTGCTATCCAGAAATCTTGTCTTAGATGTTCTTCTAAAATTGTAAATTTTCAGTTTAATTGCATACCAGAACAGATTCCCCAGAAGGCACCTTCCGGCCTGGCGTCATGTTTTAATAAATTTGAACAAGCAGGGTGGGAGTTCTTTTAAACAAGGATTCTGACCAAAAAGGTTTATGCTGGAATGGTAGGTGAATCCCCATTAAGGTTCTTTCTTGTGAGCTGGAAGAAGGAGGGTTGATTAGTTCAGATAAGACCTGGTGCAAAGACCGAAAAGGGATGCAACCTACCTTACAGTGCGTGCTTTTTTTTTAAACTGTCCGCTTTAAAAATGCAGATTTTTGCTTGGTTGAAATATCCCTTGTGGTAGTGGGACACCTAGGACATCTGTTTCCTTGGGTGTAATGGGAGGATGGGCCTCTTTCGTGTGACTCCCCACTCTGTATGTGATTCTTTGGGGAAGCCAGGTAATTGCTACCCACTTGAATGTGCACCGTAAAAGTTAAGCAGCAGTTTCAGCCGGAATTCAAAATTTGCAAAGTTAAATATTTGTTTTTAATTTTCTGGCTCACAAATTTTAACTACTAGGCAAGGTTCCTCCTGCGGCTCTTTTAATGGGCTTGCATAAATCGTTTTTTGTTATTACCTTCTGTCTATTAAAACAACATTGGCTGTGCATCCTGACAGTCACATTTAAAATCTTGGCAGCCAAGAAGAAATCTCTCGTCTAAGGGAAGAGGGGTGGAAGGGGGGGGGGCGGAAAGGGGAAGAAATGGAAATGAATCTGCTTCGGAGTTGAGAGGAGGAGAACAGCTGAGTGAGAAAGTGTAAAAAATTAAGAAAAGTTGCCCCTTCTGGTAGAAATGTTTAATTAGATTTTGGTGATGCTTCAACACGTGGAAAGGAACAAGACTGCGCTTACAGCGGGGAGGAAAAATAGGTATCTGTAAAATCTGTTTATCTGGGATCTTGGCTAAATCGAAGGAAAAGCTGGGAAATGAGGGACTTTTACAGAGGCGCCATTCACACCAAAAGAGGCTGGTACTGCTCATTTTGTAAAGCAGTTCCCCGGTGCCCAAATTCAAAGCCCCCCCCTCCAAGAAAGCACCAGTGGAAGTGTTTAAAAGCATCCCCCAAATCTAATTAAAAGTTCTCTAGGCAGGCTTTTAAGCCTGTTGCTCCTGCCTTAAGTAGCCTTTTCTTTCAGAAGGCGGTCTTTGGTGGGCTGCATTGAAAACAAATCAAAACAAGAAGCAGGTATACAGGACGATTAACCCATAGAAGGACTGGGTGGCCGCTGTTGGCTTTCCCCCACTAGAACTCGCCCGTAGGAGCCTCGCAGTAGCTATAGGGGGAGGCCGAGGTTGGGGGGGGGGCGTTGAAGAGGGCCCATCCTAAGTCCAACCCTGCTGCACTCTCTCCGATGGCTGGCCTTCTCAGTCGCCAATTCTGATGAAGACATACGTTTGTTTTAAAAGCAAAGTGCCAAATCTTAAACGGGAGTCCCATTTTCGTGGGAAGAGCTGCCTACTTCCAGCCACGTCCCATTTTAAAACTAGGGATAATTCCTGAGAAGAATTACCGATTTCTTCTTCGTGAGAAGAAAAGTGGTGAGAAGAACTTGCTCGTTTCCCCTCTTTTTCTCTAACGAAGGATTTTGTAGTAACCAGAAGGTTGCACCTTCTTTTCTCGTGCCTGCCCAATCCTTTAAAAAAAAAAAAATATTATTTTTGCCTTGCCGTGGATTCTTTTTCTTTCCGGTTATGGGATATTAGAGCTATTTGAGGGAGGCGAGTCGGCATTAAGTCAGGGTTGCGTTCCTTGTCCACTTGCCCAGCGTTTGGAATTTTCTCGCGCTGTTTTTCCTGCCCTCCATCCCTGACTCCAGTTTGTAAACGCCAGTCTGCCAATTTCCACAGGGGGAGGGGGAGAAAAATCTTCCAGGAGCTGTTCTCTCCCCCTCCCACGAAATGTACCACATCAGAGAGAGAAAAATATTCTGTCAAATATTTTAAAGAGCATAGTAAAAGCATGGCATTCGCTGCTATCTTGTTTCCATTTTAATATTTTAAAGACCATCTTCGAGAAATCTAGTGCGATATTTTCGGCTTTGCAAATACTCCGTCTAGCTGGATCAATTGCGTTTGCCCGGGGTGGGGGGGCTTTTTATTATTCTGCCTCCTCGTATGTTTTTACGCGGGGTTGGTTTGTTTGAAGCAAAAGGAAAGGAAACGGCTTGATTTTTAGAGCCTGATAAGTTATTTTTCCGCTTGCTTTGTTGCTTTTTGAAACCTTACGACCAAGTCCACCCTTACTAGAAAAATAAAACCCCAAGCGGTGATTGGTTGCCAGACCGGCGGCTGGTTCCAAAATGTTCGCTCGCTCCAATCCAATAGTAACCGCAGGCCAAGCAGCGGTTTGGATAGACCGCCCGTTTAAGCCCGGCTGAAAAAAAGGACGAGCGAGAATTTAGGTGTGCCTAAACTTAGCCCGCCGACTGGTGCCGACGCCGAAACTCCTTCACCCCGCCCACAAGATACCCTCCTTGAACCCTGTTCTTCCAGGTCTCACGTTCCAAGGAATTTCTCCCTTGCTGCTTTCGATTCGGCTTTCTCCGACTCAGATTCCAGACGGATAAGTTTCCTGCTCTTTAAAGAAGGAGTGGGGTCAGTGAGAGGGTGGCGCGAGAGAACCGTCGAGGGTCTAGTCTGGCTCCAAGCCTTGCTTCCGCCCCCACCTCCCGCAACCAACGCCCCTTGGCTCAGTTCCCCGAAAACCGGAGAAGGATCACAGCGCCGATTAAAACTCCTGACCCCGGTCAGCTCGCGCGCTCTGTGGAGGGGAAGCAAGTGCCACAGCCGGGAAAGGCCGTATCCCTCACTTGCTGAAGTGAGAAACCAGGGCTGGCGGTGGTCTTCCCCTCCAGGGCATGTTTTCTAAAATTAGGCTCTGCTAAGGTACCACTTTGATGTTGTTGAACTCAAGGCACCAAGCTGGAGAATCTGGAGTTCTAGTCCTGCCTTGGGCATTAAACCAACTGGGTGATCTTGGACCAGCCACTCTCTCTCAACGAAGGGAGAAAGCACTCTTGCCAAGAAAACTGCAGGGAGTCTAGGTAGTCGCCAGGAATAATAATAATAATTAAAAAAACAAACAAACCAATCGAAGGCTCGCACAC
This sequence comes from Notechis scutatus, assembly GCF_049901735.1. Classification (NCBI taxonomy): domain Eukaryota; kingdom Metazoa; phylum Chordata; class Lepidosauria; order Squamata; family Elapidae; genus Notechis; species Notechis scutatus. Next base: position 9,050,153 of record NC_142025.1, on the reverse strand, counting down.
CTCCACACCGGCCGCTGCTTTTCCCATCTAGTGAGCGGTGGAACTCACAGAGCTGGGTCTGTCTTCGGAGTCTCCCAGGAGGGCCCCGGGCCCAGACCAGTAGCCACCCCGCCCTATGACCTCTCGTTTCTAAGTTTAAGCGCTTATTGAGTCAAGTATTTGTAGGCTGCTGCATCCCTTGGTTTGGTAACCGGGCTGCCCGTGGGCCCTGCGGTGGAGTTAAGCCTGTGGCGCCAAGTGAGGCACTCCAAGCCATTTCGCCTTCGATGAAAAGCATAGGTGATCTGCCGCATAAATCACACTTCACGTGTGAACGCGGCTGGTGGGGATTCGTGCAAGGTGCGCAAGTCTTCTAAGCAAGACTTCGGGGAGGGGCCCCGAAATTCAAGCTTGCAGAGACAGGAAACACCTTCTAGGAAAGGAACCCCCATCTAAGGGGGGTTGGGGGTATAGGAAAGAAAGTTAAACAGCCCCTTAAGAAGGAGCATTTTGATCCTGAATGAGGCCCTGATCAATTTTGTCTAAAGCCACACAGCCTTGAGGAAGAGAACAAGGAGAGGCGCCAACGGTGGCATGATCCAACGGGGAACCGAACAGAATCAATCGGTTTGGGTGGCGATTGGTCTTGATGCGTTCTTGTTTGTAATTGTAATTCGGTTAATCGGAGGAAATGCAGCGCTTTGAGAAACGGTGGCTTTGAAAATACTGCACCCGCAAACGCAGTTATACTCTCTATTTTTGATTTACAGGGGTCCGAGTTTCTTTTCTGCCCGAGACAGGGCGGTTTCTCTCAACCTTGGCAATTTTAAAGCTAGGTGGACTTCAACTCCCATAATTTCCCGATCAGTAATACTAGCCGAGGGATCTCTGGGAGTTGAAGTCCACGTTCCTTTAAAAGTTCCTTTTGGCTCCTTTATAATGAGCCTCGCTGCCATCTGCCGACTCTTAGCAACTTGTTCCCCGGTGTGTGTCGGATTGCAAGCCTGGCGGTCCCCGCAGCCGCCGGGAGATGCATTGTTACTCCAAATTGTGCCTGTGGTTTGCGCCACGTGATAGTAGCAAATAGTTTAGCAAGAGCTCAGCCATCAAAGCGATGGTTTTTCACCAGTACTGGGTGACAACTCACTAATGAAGGCACTCTGGCCTGGCCTCCCACCCTGGACTTCGAAGGGATGTGCCTCTCCTCACACCATCTAAAGTAGGTGAGGATGGATGGAAAGACCTAGTTTGGTCTAGTGATTGAGGCATCAGGCTAGAAGCCAGGAGCCTGAGTTCTAATTCTGTCATAGGCATAGGAGCCGGTTGGGTGACTTTGGACCAATGATACGAAGATGTGAGTTCTAGTCCCAATGTAGCCATGGGAGATGGAGAATTCTAGCCCCGCCTTAGCCAGTGACTGAGCCAATTCTTCTCTTTTAGCCCAAGCCACTTCAAAGGGTTGTTGACGTGGGGAAAATAGGAGGAGGGAGAAGTATTCGTAGGTACATTTGCTGCCTTGAGATAGTTATTAAAATTAATAAAGACGGGATATAAATAAAATAAAGAAATGTTACACAATCCAAGGAAACTGAGGGGGACAAAGACACATGTCCGGATTTCAGAAAGCTAAGCAGTGTCACACCTGGTTCATTTTGTGGCGGGAGGGTTGGGGGCGTGTGAAAATACAATCCCAAAAATTCCTAGGCAGGAAATGGAGTTGCGAACTCAAAAGGTCCCGAAGCTTTGGCATACTGTTTGCTGTGTTCTTGAGAAGAAAGCGACATCGCCATACCAGGAGACCCCAGCAGACGAAATCCACTGTTGATTCCCCCCCCCCACTTCCCTGCGAAGAATCATAATTAAATCAGCGAGCAGAAATGTAAGTTAATTGCTCTCGTGTACTTCAACCTTGATTTGAATTTATTATTAATCTTTGCGCCTTCCTTCCCGACTCATTCCTTCCCAATGCTCGTTGCTGTCTCATTCATCGTTTCGATTCCTAGAATTCTTAAAACGGAACGAAATCTGCGCGCCTTCTGGTTCGGCCAAATCGAATTCATTGGTAAGCAAAATGGAACAGACCGGCGCCGACCTTTAATAAAAGCCCTCGGTGCTCTACCGTTCTGTCTCCAACAGAGGCGCCAAAGAGCAGCTTTCTTGCTGTTTCGCGGTATTTCCTGAGGCTTTCGTTCGGAACGAATTGAACCCAGAAACTGCACGAGATGATTAGGGGGTGTTCCGGTCAGCGGTTTATCTATTCATAGTCTGCGGTCCTCCCGTGAGACATGACACCCATAAAAACTGATGCAACCAACATTGCATGGAATAAAATGTTGCAATTTGGGGGGGGGGATTTTATTTTGTAAATTTCTACACCGCCCCCATCTTACCCAAGCGACTCTGGGCTGCTTACAACAGCATATTCAAAGCAATGTGAACACCTGGATAACACTCATTAATTCAATAAGCAACTAAATAAATTATTTAGTAATACCTACTTGATTTGCAATCAGGCTGCATGATGATGCCTCGTTCGTTCAAGGTTTGTTTTTGAGCTCACACAATACATTTAGCCAGAGTCCCAGTCCCGGAATTTATGGTATTGTATGAACTGACGTCCTAATGCAGCCTTAGTGGGAGTGAATAAATAAATACCATAAAAAAATAATTTCACCAAAAGCACATTTTGACATCATGCTCAAATTAGAGACTTCAGCAACCTTCCTCTTCCACTCCCAATAATTTTGCAACCACTCCGTTGCAAATTTTATGGAACACCGTAATTCTAACATGGAAAAGTGGCAGTCAGGCAGAAAAGGAAAGGATGAGCTGCTGTTGGAGCTGATTAATTAGAGATGGGATGCTCCACCCTCCCATTATTATGCATGGCTCACAATGCTGATTAATTAGGCACTGAAATGTGAAGCCATGTATTGTTAGCAGATTGCGTAATTTTGTTTTGTTTTTTCTAAAGAGGGTACACCAGAGACTTCCATAGGAGTGGGGTTGGTTCCCCTCCCCCTTATCTCCCCGCTTGCTTTTGTCCTTTTTAAAAAGGTCTCCCACCCGCTTCCTACCCCTGGCACTAAAACCTGAACCAGTTACATGCCAGAGGGTGCAAACCAGAGTTGGCTAGAGATATTCATTTGTTTTGGTCACATTTAACGGACTCCAAAACATTTTCATGGGTTGGATTAATGCAGGGGTATTCCCAGGTGAAGAAAATCAGGATTAGATAAATTGGATGTTATAGAAATGGGATATAGTACATATTAAGTATATAAAAATAAAAATAAAATGTTATTATATTGTTCTGCTGCTCTAAAAAGAATTGGAAGTCAATGCTTTCCTTCCTTCCTTCCTTCCTTCCTTCCTTCCTTCCTTCCTTCCTTCCTTCCTTCCTCCCTCCCTCTCTCTTTCTTTCTCTCTTCCTTTTTCTTTCCTCTATACCCCTTTCTTTCCCCTTTTCCCACTTCCATTTTCTCACTATTTTCATTTTTTATTTGTATGTTATACTTTGATCAGTTTAATAAAAGTCATAAGAAGGAAACTCAGGGTTCTTGGTGCAGATGGCCATGGCGATGACCCTGAAGAAATAAAGTAGAAAGGTTCAGTGTAAGTATGGCCACCAACATGTTTTAAACCCAAGAAACAAAGAAAACATAAGGAACAAATTCCTAATTTCATTGCTATAACCTAGGTCTCGGTCAAATTGGAAGTGATTTGGAAGTGATTTCCTATTCTTTTTAAGGCCTGAAACCAGAAAGGTAGCTGGTGCCTTGATTTGTTTGTAACATATCAGGCAAACTCGATCCTTTTGGTCCGTTTATGGGGCAATATATTATATGGACATAGAAAACGGCTTTGAGTTTGTGTGCGCTACTGTGGTGTTATTGCAATACAGGTGGGTATTCAGCAGGTTCTGACCCGTTCTGGAGAATTGGTAGTGGAAATTTTGAGTAGTTCGGAGAACTGGCAAATGCTACCTCTGACTGGCCCCGCCCCCATCTATTCTCTGCCTCCCATCGAGTCCCAGCTGATCGGCTGGGTCTTCTTTGGTTGCCCTACACAGGAGAACGAAGCTGGAAAGCAGGTTAGTGAGGTGGGGAAGGAATGGGGATTTTACAGTATTCTTCCCCTGCCATGCCCATCAAGCCACACCACGCCCACCAAGCCACACCACACCCACCTAGCCACGCCTACAGAACCAGTAGTAAAAAATTTGAATCCCACCACTGTATTGCATACATTATATTCTCGACTCACAATCATTTGTTTATTGACAAAGTTACAACAGCACTGAGAAAAGTGATTTATGATCCTTTTTCACACTAACAATTGTTGCAGCATCCCTATGGTCACGTGATGACTTGGCAACTGGTTCGTATTTATGACATTTGCAGTATCCTGGGGTTCTGTGATCACCTTTTGCGACCTTCTGACAAGCAAAGTCAATAGGGAAGCCAGAGTAATATAACAATTGTATTACGAACTGAACAACTGCTGTGGTTCACTTAAAAACTTGTGGCAAGGGAGGTCATAAAATAAGACAAAGCTAATTTAACTACTATCTTGCTTGGGAACAGAAACTTTGGGCTTAATTGTGGCTGTCAATCAAAAGACCACCTGTGTTTTATACTATATAATAAACTCTCCTTAGGTTAAAAAGGAGGAGGGAGTGGAATCAAGATAGTCTCCAAAATGATGTGTTCAAAGCTCTGTCCCTGTCCTTACATCATAAATCATAGTAGTTTATACCTGCCATTTTAGTTCAATTTTCGGTACCCTCATCTGAGTTTAGGCATCCTAAAGGAGGGGTCTCCAACCTTGGCAACTTTAAGCCTGGTGGACTTCAACTCCCAGAATTCCCCAGCCCGCAAAACCAACTTTAAGCCTGGTGGACTTCAACTCCCAGAATTCCCCAGCCCGCAAAACCAACTTTAAGCCTGGTGGACTTCAACTCCCAGAATTCTGGGAGTTGAAGTCCACCAGGCTTAAAGTTGCCAAGGTTGGAGACCCCTGTTCTAAAGCATAAATGGTTTTAACAATAGTATTCTTTAAAAGCAGCCACACGCATTGCTTTCATATTTAATGCTAAGAATAAACCAAGAGAGGAAATCCTGGTGGCCAAAGATATTTTTCAAAGCGTAAGGAGCAGGAAATAAATCACTGTGCGATCCACACAGGAAAAGGATACAATAATTACATCATAGAGATGGTTAGTCATAGAGCAGCCCCAAATTACCACCCTGTTCAAAATGCCACCGCCTTGTCCGACCCACTGTGAATTGTGACACTGACAAGCGGAGCCAGCCAAATGCTGCAAAACACCCAATGCTGTAAAAACCACCACAAAGCAGCAAATGACAAACACAATGGTCCTCTGCTCTGTTTCACTCCAGTGCAGGGCTGTCAAATTTGTGTCATCATGGTGTCATCATGTGGCATATCGAGATTTCCCCTCCACTTTGCTAAACCAGGTGGGGGCATGGCCAGTACATGATGCATCTGGCCCATGGACCAAGAGATTGACAGCCCTGCTGCTCCATGGGAGGTTCCCTAAGCAGCATCTTCACCACAATAGACCACAGCAAACAAATAAACAATTACTAGTACAGCTGATTGAGGTTCCCTCTCTCTCCACCATCTTAATCATTGATGAGTGGGCTGACCTAGAGTGTATTCAGGAAGCCTGGGTGGGTCTGGAAGTGGGGCAGCCTTTTAGGAAATACCATATGCCCAGCTGTGGCAGTCAAGCCCAGTGGCAGCAGCCAAGGCTATGGATTAAAGCTGGAGGTATAGCAGTCATCTGAAAATCTCTTACAGCTTTCAGGGGTGCTGCGCAGAGATGGCATTCAGCCGGTTCTGACCGGTTCTGGAGAACCAGTAGCGGAAATTTTGAGTAGTTCGGAGAACCGGGAAATACCACCTCTGACTGGCCTCACCCCATCTCTTCTCTGCCTCCCATTGAGTCCCAGCTGATCGGCTGGGTTTTCTTTTGTTGCCCTGCACAGGAGAACAGAGCTGGAAAGCAGGTTAGTGGGGTGGGGAGGAAATGGGGATTTTGCAGTAACCTTCCCCCTGGAGTGGGGTAGGAATGGAGATTTTTACAGTATCCTTCCCCCTGCCATGCCCACAGAATTGGATATAAAATTTTTTTGAATCCTACCACTGGTGCTGCGCCACAGGTCACTGGATGGGACACCCTGTTCATGAGACTGGGATCTAGAGATTATTTGGGGTCATTACTGTTGTACCAGCCTCCATGCTGCATAGCAATCACCCTGCCTGAATTCCTTGACTCCATTTCTGCGTTGGCAAAGGCACTTATGGTCTTGGGTAACTTTAATCTGCCTTCTCCAGCATTAGGGTCTGAGGTGGCTCAGGAGATGATGGTAACCATGACAGCCGTGGGCCTATTTCAAGTCTTTCAGAGTCACCACATTATAAAAAAGATGTTGAGACTCTAGAAAAAGTGCAGAGAAGAGCAACCAGGATGATTTGGGGACTTGGGACTAAAACATATGAAGAACGGTTACAGGAACTGGGCTTGGCTAGTCTACTGAAGAGAAGGACCAGGGGAGACATGATAGCGGTCTTCCAATATTTGAGGGGCTGCCACAGAGAGGAGGAGGGGGTCAAGCCGTTTTCTAAAGCAACTGTAGGCCAGACAAGGAATAATGGACAGAAACTGAACAAGGAGAGATTTAACCTGGGAATAAGGAGAAACTTTGTGACAGTGAGAACAATCAACCAACAGAACAGAAGTTGTGGGAGCATCATCACTTGAGACTTTCAAGAAGAGATTGGACTCCCATCTGTCAGAAATGGTGTAGAGTCTCCCGCTTGGGTAAGCGGTTGGACTAGATGACCCACAAGGTCCCTTCCAACTCTGATTATCTGTTATCTGAGTCTGACATGGGACAGTGGTCAGACAGTGGATCTGGTATTCCTGTCAGAGGGATGGCTACATCAGGGCTGTCAAACTCCTGGCCCACAGGCTGTATGCATCATGCGCTGGCCATGCCCACACCCGGTTTAGCAAAGGGGGGAAAAGTCCCGATATGTCACGTGACACCACCATGACGATGTGAGTTTGACACCCCTGGGCTATATGATCTGAAATTGGGGGAGTTCTTGGTGTCTCCCTTGTCACAGCCAGGTCAACTTCTGATGACCGTGGAACTCTCTAATGTCACTGCAGGGAGGCCGGACACATTAGATTGGTTTCCCGCTGGTAGCTGATGGGCTCATCTGGCTTTCAGAGGGAGCTGTGGGCTCTTCCCGTCCATCTGAAGCCTAGGTCACTGCTTGGAATAGGAGTCAGCTGAGGCTTTGGATTGGATCTCACCTTGCTACCTCTTCCTTCTTATGGATCCTGTCAAACCCCATGGTTCATGGAAGGGTTGAAGGAGATGAAACAAGAGGTGAGACCTCTGGAGCATCCTTGGTGCTCAATAGAAGGTGAGCTTGGCCAAACACAGGTCAGAGTCACAGTAAGGCCTATCTCGCGACGGTACTGGTGGCAAAGCATCAGTACTTCTTCAGCCCTACTGCATCTGCAGATAACTATCCCGTGGCCCAGGTGACACAAGAGCTCTTGGGTAAAAGGGAAACTCTCGCTGGGAGAAAAGAAGGCAGAGGAATTTGTTCCTATCTGTTGGAAAAGTTGTTTGGATTCACACACAGTTGGATGCAGGCCTTGATACTGGTCCAGAGGAGTGTCTGGGGAAGAGTCTTGCCTGGTTACCTTGGAAGGGTTGCCAGACATAAGTGGACAGGGTCCTCAGGACCAGCGGTATCCAACCTTGGCAATTTTGACTTCAACTCAGCTGTGCTGCCTGAGGAACTCTGGGAGTTGAAGTCCACAAGTGTTAAAGTTGCCAAGGCTGGAGACCCCTGCTCAAGACTATGAGCTGAGCCATCTGCTCTTTAGATCCATGCCCCTCCTGGCTTAGTAAAGTGGCCCGCGGGGTGGTGGTGTTGTGTGAATGAGTTTGGTTAACTTCTGGTTTGAGTGAGGGGCTATTGCTTCTTAAAGAGGGCCCTGGTTTTCACCTCCACCAAGAAGCCATTAATGTAGCAGTCCCCAATCTTTCCGGCTCCACAGACCCGTGGTGGCAGCGGTGGCAGCAGGGTGGTGGAGGGGTTGGTTTCGCGGTGCAAATGGAGTGTTGCATGCTTGCCCACCACTTGTGTGGCCTGGTTCCCAACAGGCTGAGGAGTGTTACTGGTCCACTGGCCAGGGATTGGGGATTCCTGCATTAATGGACCTCCCCGCCTATTGAACAGTTCTCAGGATCTTTCATTTTGGGGGGAAACGGGATTGAGAGGGTGATTATTCTGTATTCTGTACAGTGGTAGATTTGTCTTCTGTACAGATGCAGATAGATAAACTCAACAAAACACCCATAACAAAGTACTTTTATTGGTTCATCAGGTATCCTCATAACTCACATTTGTGATGAAGTTCTTTAATGACCAATCCTTTGCATATCTCTCTTGTAGGTAAAAAGATGGTTATCTTCTATCCTTTTTCTGTCATCTACATCGATAGAAGTAGAACAGTTACCACAAGTCCTTGAGTTCAGCCAAGAGTGAGGAAAACTTCCCCAACCCATTGAGGGTCAATTTACTGACCAATTAGGATTACAGATGTGGTCACGTGACATGAACTACATTTTCCAGGTTACCTTTAACTACATATACCATGATGCATTCCCTTAATGGGACAGCTCACAATTCCTAAGTAACTATCCAATACCCGTATACTGGCTGCACAGCACAGTGATGGTTTAGCAGCTTCAAAGGATCCTGGAAGTAGTGGATCCCTTTTAGTTGTTATTCAGCCCTGGGTGTGGGATGGCCATGGCATTGGTCATGCTTTTCCATGTAGAGGGCAGGATGGGGGTTATGCATCCATCCTTGCCCCAGTGGACCTCTTTGTGGCCATCAACCAGGGTATCCTTCTGGGTTAGTTCAGAGGATTGGAGTTGTGGCACACAACTATTATGATGGACAAGCTCTGTTATCAAGGACTTCCTGTCTATAGATTTCTCAAGTTCCTAGGCATTTGTCAGGCAAAGAAAAAAAAATGCTGTCATTATTAGATTTTCCAGATTTCATTTTGGGAGTAAACAGAAAGTTGTTCATTCATTTAAGCAATTAGAATTCCTTCCCCAGTCATCCCCACCCACCTCAAAATAAATGAAATATTTTTATGGAGGAGCTTTTCCAGATGTTCCATGCTTACGTCTCTTTATTGTCAGGTTGGCTCCCAGAGAGACACCATTATATATTCATTTAGGCACGACCAGGTAGAGCAGCTGTTGCCAGTTTTCACCTGCGTCTCCAAGGCAAATCCCCTCCTTTTTTATTTCAAGAAATAAGTGTTGCAATTAATAAGAAACCTTCCATCTACGGAAAGGCCAATAGTTGGCTGCTGGTGCAGCTATGCCAAAGGTGATCTCTTTCCACTGATCTTTCTTAAGGCTAAAAATATCAAAGGGATATTTTTTTCTGATGCATTATTTCACCCAACCTGGATCTTTCTGCAATGTATTGCAATTAAAAATTTCCATAGGGTGGATGTAAATAATTTTCAATATTAGATATCTGTTTATTTATTAATTAGAGCATCTTGCATTCTGCCCTTCCTTTGGGAAACTCAGGTGGCTGAAATGGCAGACTGGTTCAGTTGTGCGAGAGCGAGCGCTGTGTGCAAACCTTCTCCGTATTTCTGCAATTTGCTGTATCGTGTGCCATGAGAGGTCTCTCTTGGGCCTAAAGAAAATTCAGTTATAGTAGAAAAGGAGAAGTGGGGGGGAGGAATGTTAGGAGAGGGGTTGTCAGCAGTTGTCATTTTTGAAAACAATATTCCAAATTTGCAATAGAAATAGTTGCGTGGATGGATGCAAGGAGTGACATTTGGGGAAATCATGTTTATTCGCCTCAAACATTGTTTGTTTAAAGCCCGGGGAGATTGCAAGCATCTGCTTTTTTCAATGCAAATGATCTGGAAGCTCTAGCAGTTGAACGTCAAAAAGCACATTAAAAAACTGGGACAAAGATTAACTAGACTGTAAAGGAGATTTTACTAAACTAATGGCAGCAAGGTACAGCCACCAGCCTTAAAACGGACAATGAAGAAATATGTTATTCAATATCCATGAAAACATATTCAGGTGCTGAACAGGTAGTCCTTGATTTACAACACTTAGTAACTATTCAAAGTTATAACAGCATTGAAAAAAAGTGACTTGTGGTCATTTTTCACACTTAAGGCTTGTTGCAACATCCCTGTGGTCATGTGATTAAAACCTGGATTCTTGGCAACTGGCATGTACTTACGATGGTTGTAGTGTCCCAGGGTCAAGTGATCCCTTTTTGCCACTTTTTGACAAGTCAGTGGGGAAGCCGGATTCACTGACAATTGTGGCAAGGAAGATCATAAAATGGAGCAAAATTCATTTAGCAACCGTCTTCCTTAACAATGGAAATTTGGGGCTCAGTTGTGATTGCGAGTCAAGGGTTACCTGTAATATTGCTACCGTGTTTCTCATATAATAAGGCTGGGTCTTATTTTTTTTTTGAGCCCCGAAAAAATGGCTAGGCCGTCTTTTCGGGGGTGACTTAATTCCCCCCTTGCATCTTTGGGCGGGCGGCGACGGCTTGGATGTTGACCTCGGCGTTGGTGGGGCACGCCATTATCGGGGTCAGCGCAGGCAGCACCATATCCAGGTGTGCAACAAAAGTACTTTCTAACGGCAAGCCCCCATTCCCCCATTTCGCATGTTTTAATATAGGCCTTAATTTGGGGGAGGGGCTTAATTTCATTTCATGCCTATAAAACATGCTGGGACTTCCTATTGGGGGAGGCTGTATTGTTGGAGAAACAGGGTATAAAGATATGACTGTACAAGCAATGGTTTTCTCTGTTATGATCTGTGGAAGTCGAAGGTTGGATTGTGAAGAGGATGGAAAGAGCTTTGATGCTACTAAACTCCGTATTGAAGGAAATTCCTAATACTGTATAACATTGTTGGCTAACGTTTTGGGGCTCCTGTGCCAAAAATTGTCTGCACACTGGTGCTCATGTGCTCGCATGCCAGCACCCAGAAGGCAATGTGCACCCCCACGCCTCCTGCGCATGCAAGCACAATCCCCCCCGCCCCCCTTACCTGCACTGCTCCTCACAGTTGATTTTGAGGCCATTTTCGGCCTCCCAGAGGCTTGAAAAAAGCCTCTGCAGGACGAATAGGCCCATTTCATCACTTCCGGTATTAAACAGGAAGTGACAAAATGGGCCTATTCGATCTGCAGAGGCTTTTTTCAAGCTTCTTGGAGGCTGAAAAAGGCCTCAAACCAGCCGAAAATCAGCTGTGAGGCACACACATGCTCAGTGAAATAAGTTTGCCTGTGGCTCGCATGCTGGCACAAATGGCTCTGCGTGCCACTTGTGGCACATGTGGCATAGGTTCGCCATCACGGCTATATAGTTAACCAAGAAACAAGCATGGAACAAGTCAATTCAGGAGTTTTCATTTGAGGCACAAATGGACACACTCAAAATTATTATACTTTGGATACATTTAGGTGAAGACTTGGCTTTCTATAATGCTAGCAAAAGTGGAAGGAAGGCGAAGAAGACATAGAACATAGAATAACAGAGTTGGAAGGGACATTGGAGGTCATCCAGTTCAACCCCCGGTTAAGGCAGGAAACCCTATACCATGTCAGACAAATGGTTGTCCAGTCTCTTTTTGAAAGTCTCCAGTGTTGGAGTAGCCACAACTTCTGAAGGCAAGTCGTTCCACTGGTTAATTGTTCTCACTGTTAGGAAATGTCTTCTTAGTTCTAGGTTCTCTCCTTGGTTAGTTTCCATCCATTGTTTCCCATCTTGCTTTTTGGTGTTTTGGAAAATAGTATGATCCCCTGGCCTTTGTAGGACCTCTTCAAATATTGGAATACTACTATCACGTCTCCTCTAGTCCTTCTTTTCATTAGACTAGACATACCCAATTCCTTCAACTGTTCTTCATATATTTTAGACTCTAGTCCTCCGATCATCATTGTTGCTCTTCTCTGCACTCTTTCCAGAGTCTCAACATCTTTTTTATATTGTGGTGACTAGAACTCAATGCAGTATTCCAAATGTGGTCTTACTAAGACTTTGTAAAATGGTACTAGAAGTTAATGTGATCATTCAAGAGTAAGATGGGTGGATTTAATTAAATAGTGTTGGGTGTGGCATTGGAAAACCTGAAGGTTAGGGACAGATCCTGGAGAAAATCTATCTACAGGTAGTTCTCTACTAATGACTGTAATGGTGACTGCCCACCACGATTGTATACATGATGATTATAAAATGGCTTGATCTCATGACTGATCAATTTTACAATCTTTTGTGCAGCAATTTAAGCAAACAAAGTTTGCAATAGGTGTGGTTTTGCTGAAAACCTGAAGTAAAGGCCAATTTTGGGGAAAACTGTTGTAAAATGTCATGTGATTGCAAGGACTGCAAACAGAGATTTGTGTAGTAGTTAAAGTGCTGGCCTAGAAACGTGCCTTAGGCATGTGAAAGCCAGCTGGGTGAATTTGAACCAGTCACTTTATCTTAGCTCAACCCACTTCACAGAGTTGTTGTTGGGGAAAATAGAAGGATTATGTACGGCCAATGTCTCCAATTTTTTCTTCTTCTATATCTATATATCTATAAAAGCCAAATACCACTCATTCATCATCACAAAATCTCTAGAACCGTAAAGCCTTCAAACTTAAAATTTGCCATGTATGTTCCTCTTGGCTTCTAGCTGCTCACTAAGAAAGGATTTTTTTGAAATGACCATCAGAGCATTAGTATTTTGTATATTATTATTATTATTAACACGCTCTGATGCTAAGGAGTTCTATTCCCCCTCCCCACCTGAAAAGAAATCTGTTCCAAATGCAAAACACAGAGGAGTTTTAGTTTCAGTTTCAGTTTTACAGCACCAAGCAGCTTTAGTACAGAACAGTTGAGCTAAGCCACGCCCAGGCTCCTTGCTGTCTCCTTGCTCACACAGCAAATACTGTTTCACTTTCCAAGCAGCCCTCAACTCTCTCACACACTGACAGGACGCTAGCCAGATGAATACCAATGGATGCTGGTAGGCAAAGGCCACAATCCCCCCCCCCTTATTTTCTTCCCCCAAAACTAAGCCCGACCACATAGTTTCGTAGCGAAGCATGGTTACTTATAAAGTAATAAGATAGGATTAAAAAAATTATAATAAATAAATACAGCCCAGTTTTGAGTGCCTGAAGTCCAGTCACACAACTAGAGGGGCACCATCTGATGTTGGTCTAACCTGGGTCATTAGTACCCCCAAGATAGGTCAATCAGAGCTTTGAGTGGCTGCTAAGCAACTGGTTATAAGTTGAGGACTACCTATACACGGTTGTTAAGAGTTGACACTGAATTGATGACACATAATAATGTATTTTCAATGCAGGTCTTTTTTTAAAGCATTGTTGAAGTATAATGGATTATTTTGGCAACTCAAAACATAACTTTATCTTAACACTGTTTTTTTATATTTCCTTCCTGTAAAATTCAAACACACTTGGCATTCACTGTTTTGGTTAATTTTTATTTTAAAGACAATAATATCTTTAATATAATATGTTTATCATAACACTGTTTTTCTATATCTCCTTCCTGTAAAATTCATACTGTTGACATCTACTTTTTGGCTTTTTTATTTTAAAGATAACAATATCTATATTTAGTTTATCATTACACTTCATTATAACACTGTTTTTCTATATCTCCTTCCTGTAAAATTCACACTGTTGACATCTACTTTTTGGCTTTTTTATTTTAAAGATAACAATATCTATATTTAGTTTATCATAACACTTCATTATAACACTATTTTTCTATATCTCCTTCCTGTAAAATTAAAACACTATTGACGTTTACCGTTTCGGCTAATTTTTATTTTAAAGATAAAATATCTTTAATTCATAATGTTGCATGATACAGGAAGAAAATAAGAGTTATAAAAGCCAGGGAATTAATAATGTAATTTTTGATTTATGATTATAATTGAGCCCAAAATTTATATTGCAAACCAAGAAAGTTGTTAAGTGAGTTTTGTGCCCAATGTTATGACCTTTCTTGCCACCATTGTTAAGTGAATCATTGCAGCTGTTGTTAGTAACATGGTGGTTAACTGAATTGGCTGCTCCATTGACTTTGCTTGCCAGAAGTTTGCAAAAGACAATCACATGACCTCAGGACATTGGAACCGTCATAAGTACATGCCAGTTGCTAAGCGTCCAAATTTTGATGACATGACCACAGGGTTGTAAGTGTGAAAAATTACTATAACTTTGGTCACAAAACAAATGGTTGTAAGTCAAGGATTAACTATATCTCAGGACAAAATGACAATATCAGATTAAGGTTTATTATGTTAGGGCTACAATAGTCAATAGCCCTTTGAAGAGTTAAATCAGGGTTGTCAAACTCGCAACCTGTGGGCCAGATGTGTCATGCACTGGCCACACCGATGCCCGGTTTAGCGAAGGGGGAAAAAGGTCATGATATGCCGCGTGACGATGCGAGTTTGACACCCCTGAGTTAAATACTTAATGGAACTAGGCAGAGAGACCATGTCTGGGAACTAATAGGAAGTTGTTATTTGTGAAGTATGCAGATGATACATGTTCTGCATATTAATATTTGGATAGCATAAAGCAGACAGATCAACTCTACAAAGCATCCACACAAAGTCTTTTTTATTGGTTCATCAGGCATCCTGTCAACTCCCATTTATGACAGGGTTCTTCTTAATGTCCAGTCCTTTGCATATCTGAATTGTGGTGTAGAAAGACAATAAAGTCTCAACGCCATGATGATTGAAGTGACTACATGGTATGGTGGCTTCAGGCAAGAGTGAGGAAGCCTCCTCCAACCCAACAAGGGTCAATTTAGTGACCAATCAGGATTACAGATGTGACCACATGACATGGACTACATTTCCCAGGATACCTTAACTACATTTACCATGATGCATTCCCTTAAGGGGACAGCTCACAATTCCTAACTATCCCAAATCCCATTAACTCTAAACTGACTACACAGCACAATACAACAGCTTTATTCAGGATGATAATGAGGACAATTATGAGGAGGAGGTAGTGGGTTTAATGAACTGGTGTAGTAAAAACAGCCTGGTTTTAAACGTAGGGAAACATTATTCTGTTGCACCATTACTATTGTTATTAGTATATATCTGTGATGGCTAACCTTTTCCATGTTGCGTGCCAAAAGTGCCTGCACCCATGATGCAATGCATTTGTGACTCTCCGTTCCCCTGCGCATGCATGCATGACCCTCTGCATGCACCCCCTGCATGCCACATGCCTCTGTGCATGCATGCACATATCCCATGCGCACATCTCCCCCCCCCACATGCATGGAAGATACCCAACAATCAGCTGGCGCATGCACGCGCATGCACACTGGGGCTCTTCTGGGCAACCTCTCGCATGCTGGTAGAAGTGGCTCTGCGTGCCACTTCCGGCATGTGTGCCATAGCCATCATGGGTATACACGGGGTGGGATTCAAATTTTTAACAACCGGTTCTGTGGGCGTGGCTTAGGTGGTGGGCATGGCTTGGTGGTCATGTTATTGGCTAGGCGTGGCCAACTCAACAGCACTCACATCAAGGCACGCATCTCCTCGCCTGGCCTCTTGTGATTTCTTTTAACAACCGGTTCTCCGAACTGCTTAGAATATTAACTGGTTCTAGCAAATAGGTGCGAACTGGTAGAATCCCACCCCTGGGTATACTGTATATGTTACTATTTCTTTCTTTTTTTCTTGTTTCTTTTTTCCCCTGTAAATGATATGCGCTGACAATACACTGTATTCAAAATGTTTATGAATTTTTTAAAAAGATTAAACGTCGAGAAAACAAGAGATCATTGTCAATTTCAGAAAAGTCAGGCACCGCCATACACCTCTGTGTTTTAACAATTCCAACTGTGGAGGTGGTTATTAGCATCAAGTTTCTGGGTGTGCAGCTAACAAGTAGGTTATGTTGGTCACTCAATAGTGAGTCATTAGTGAAGCGGGCACAGCAGTGCCTGCATTTTCTGTGTCGTATGAGAAGAGCACATCTTCCTTCCCCTATCCTTACCTCTTTCTATAGAAGGACAATTTAAAGCCTTCTGTTGAGTTGTATGGTTTGGAGCATTAGGAAGGTGGTGCAGCTATTAGGAAGGTGGTGTAGGAAGTGGTGAGGATGGGCAAAAAAGCTTCTTGGAAGTTCACTTCCTTCTGTCCAGGACATAGCATATAAATGTTGCTTGACCAGGATCCGCAGTATTGTCTAGGACAGGGGTCCCCAACCACCGGGCCGCGGACCGGTACCGGTTCGTGGAACATTTCCTACCGGGCCGCCGGTTTGCTGGGCGCCGCCATCTTGTTTGACGAGAAAGTGCTTCCGGGTGAGCTTTTCCGGTTGGAAAGCGGCGTTTGGGTCCTGAAGAAATCCTCGCGCCTTAGTTTCATCGAAGTGGGGGGGGCTTCGAACGAAACTAAGGCACGAGGATTCTTTCAGCACCCAAGGCAAGGCGAGTCGAGCGACCGTCCCGAAGCCGTCCCGAAGCGAAGCCCATCGACAAAGGTACAAAGGAGGAGTTAAAGTTGGCGGGGAGAAGCGGGGGACGGCTGGCTGGCCGGTCGTTCGGCTCGCCTTGCTTTGTCATGCGTGCTGATGCCGGTACCAGGCCGCGGATCATTTTGTGATGCCGGTACCGGGCCGTGGCACAAAAAAGGTTGGGGGCCACTGGTCTAGGATGCTACACATCCTTTCCATGACCTGTGTTCCTTGTTACCTTCCGGGAGGGGGCTTCATGGTACCTGAAACAGAACTAAATTCTGTACTAGCTTTGTACCAGAGGTGGTATTCAGCAGGTTCTGACCAGTTCTGGAGAAACGGTAGCGGAAATTTTGAGTAGTTCAGAGAACCGGCAAATCCCACCTTTGACTGGCTCCGCCCCCATCTTTTCCCTGCCTCCTGAGTTCCAGCTGATCGGGTGGGTCTTCTTTGGTTGCCTTGCACAGGAGAATGGAGTTAGGAAGCAGGTTAGTGGGATGGGGAGAGAATGGGGATTTTACAATATCCTTCCCCTGTCATGCCCACCAAGCCACGCCACGCCACGCCCACCAAGCCACACCCAACCAAACTGGTAATAAAAAAAATTGAACCCCACCACTGCTTTGTACCACATAGTATCAATCTTGATAACTCTCAAGACTCTTTTTACCACTAGGTATTCTAAATTGACTGTGATTAATATATATGCATATTGTGTGTGTGTATATATAATGTATGTATGTATGTATGTATGTATGTATGTATATAGATGGAGATAGATAGATGGAGATAGATAGATAGATAGATAGATAGATAGATAGATAGATAGATAGATAGATAGATAGATAGATGGATGGATGGATGGATGGATGGATGGATGGATGGATGGATGGATGGATGGATAGATAGATAGATAGATAGATGAAAGAAAGAAAGAAAGAAAGAAAGAAAGAAAGAAAGAAAGAAAGAAAGAAAGAAAGAAAGAAAGAAAATGTATGTGTATGAATAGGAATGATCAATATCAGGGCTGTCAAACTCCTGGGCCATGAGCCAGATGTGTTTCGGGCTAGCCATGCCCATGCCAGTTTAGCCGAGTATGTCATGTGATGCTGCTGTGACGATGTGAGTTTGAAACCCCTGATCAACAGGGATGGAGAATGATTCAACAGTGGATGGTTCTACCTCTAAAAATTACTGCATTCTTCACCAGCTCTTAATACCTTCTTAGCCTTTCCACTTTGACCCATTGTCAAATGTTATGGGTACATTTATATTTTGCCTTCGTTGGGAATTCAAGACAATAATATTTTAAGAGGCTGGGGTGATGGTTGGTTCAAGGGCCCCCCATACGATGCTGGGTTACATGGGGACCTTTGCGTTCCCAGTCTGTTTAGTTATGCTACAGTGAATGCTACGAGGGACCTTTGAGAGGCGTCTCCTTGTGCTTCTTTCCAGTGGACATGGACTGAACTTGTCACCAGAGGGGGCTCTTGCTAGCTAGATATTAAAGTGAAACTGAAGGATTTTCTGGCTGTAGACAATTCCATCTCAAGTAGAACAGAAAGTACAAGAGCATTACAACTGAGTTCTGCCCAATTTGCACAAGCTGAAAAAGACCCCAAACCTTATTTGTATATAATTATGTAAGCAGCACGTTGGTCTTGAATATCACAAACATCATAAGCTTCTTATAGTGTTATCAATATACTATTAAAACTCTTTTTCCTGTAACTTTTAACTGGACAAAAGGGGTGAACCAAGGTAACTCACATTGGCTAACTAGCAGAATGCATCCAAAATTGGAGATCCCCAAGTCCCAAGGGAATGAAATTTTGGGAACTGGTCTCTGCGTTAGCTTTGCCCAGCTGCTATTGCAATCATGATGCTCGTTTTGCAAATTCCTGCAGGTTTCTCCACTGCTTTTGCTATCCCTCACTCCTTCCTCCAGCTCAGGGCTGTCAAACTCATGGCCCCGTGGGCGGGATGTGTCACACGCTGGCCACACCCACGCTCGGATTAGTGAAGGGGAAAAAAGTTGTGATATGTCACGTGACGCCGTGAGTTTGACACCCGTTCCACCTGTTTACTTGCCTGATGGGAAAAGGAAAGGAGCCCTGTGCACCCTTTCAAGCCCATGCCACCCCAGCATCCACACCGAGTATCTTCCCTGACCCATGCAACACCTCTTGCACACCCAAACACACTCTTCCCCACCCACACCATCCCGTATACTTTGTCCCTAATTTGCATGGCAACTCTAATTCTCTCCAAAGCATCTCCAAGCACCTGTCGCATCTCAATCCTGCAGCACCTCTCACACACTTCCATTACTCTCATAGGAATAGTACACATCACTCATATACCACCCTACAGTGCTTTTACATCCCTAAGTGGTTTACAGAATCACCAGGGGTGGGATTCTACCAGTTCTCACCTATTTGCTAGAACCGGTTGTTAACATTCTAAGCAGTTCAGAGAACCAGTTGTTAGAAGAAATTACTGGCCTAATCCTGTAAGGAAGGCAGGAAGGAAACATTCTGGTGTTGCTTACAGAAACTGCCTCTCCGTTAACCCTTATTCCGTTCTTGGCAGGACTAGACTTCCTGTCTCAGGAACATCTCTGGAGTTTTTTCCCCCTCCTTTGCTGGTACTTTGCTTGTGTGGAGTCACCATTCAAAGTTACAATGGCACTGAAAAAAGTGACATGACCATTTTTCACACTTACGACTGTTGCAGCATCCCCACAGTCATGAGGCCAGGCGAGGAGATGCCTGCCTCAATGTGAGTGATGTTGAGTTGGCCACGCCCAGCCAGTCACATGACCAAGCCAGGCCAACTAAACCACGCCCACAGAGCCAGCTGTTAAAAAAATTGAATCCCACCTCTGAGAATCACCCTATTGCCCCCAACAATCTGGGTCCTCATTTTGCTTACCTCAGAAGGATGGAAGGTTGAGTCAATCTTAAGCCAAATCAGAATCAAACTCTAGGCTGTGGGCAGTCTAACTGCAATATTGCATTCTAACCACTGTGCCCTGATGGCTGATGCATCCTTCTGGACCCAAACTGCCTCCTACCCATTCTATGTGACACTCTCAAGCACCCCCATGCCCCTTTCCTGACCCTCACTGTACCTCTTGCACACGAAATGTATCATATTCAACTTGCTCTCTCCTGTACATTCTTCCTAAGCTATGTGGTGCCTCTCACACATTAAGCATCTCCAAGCACCATCCTTGTTCCATTTGTGAACCCATGTGTCGTCCCTGACTTCCATAGCACCTCTCACAAATTCCAATACCCATGTGCCCTTCTTGACCTGCAGTGCCCTCTGTGGTCCATGTACCCCTGTGCACCTTTCCTGACCCACTCAGCACTTCTTGTGCAGTCACATAACCATTTCTGACCTGCATTTCTGCACTTCCATTCAATTCATCAGTCATCCAGCAGCAGCCATTTACTGCCTTGCTGGCCTTGGGACTTGCAATTTTCTGCTGGCTTCCCCACTGACTTTTTTTCCCCCTGGCAAGCTTCTCACAAGCAAATGGGGAAGCCAAAGGGAATTCGAGGGAGGGAGGGAAACAAAGAAGATAACAACAGAATGACAAGGAGGGAAAATTTCCTTGCTATGAAGAAACTGAATGGGGAAGCCAGCAGAAAGTTGGAAGCTCTTCCCACTCCTTCTGCTTTTTTATGCACCTAACCTGTGGTTATTCTATTTCTGTTTAGGTAAGGAAATATCTCTGAAATGATGATCCAAAGAGGCACAGGGTGGTCTAGGACAGGGTCCCCAATCACCGGTCCGCGGACCGGCACCGGTCTGTGGAACAAGTCCTACCAGGCCGCTGGTTTGCTGGCGCCGCCATCTTGTTTTGATGAAAAAAGTGCTTCCAGTGAGCTTTTCTGGGTAGAAAGCTCACCGGAAGCACTTTTTCATCAAAACTAAGATGGCGGCCCAGCTATGCCTACCGGTCCGCGCCATAAAAAAGGTTGGGGATACCGGGCCGCGGCATAAAAAAGGTTGGGGATCACTGGTCTAGGAGAGCCAAATGGTTTAGTTTAGAGAAGGGATTACTAGATCCTCTTGCCATTGGTTAATATAGTGGAATTCCTCTGGTGCTTTACTTTTGATTTACTTTCGCTTTTTGTACCCCTCAGCTTTCAACACTATGAGGGCACAGCTTCTAAATATTAGCAATATTATTTTCTTTTCTGTTCCTTAGATTTTTAGATCAGTTCTACTTCAAGTAGAAGTGAATTTTGATCCTTCTAGCTGACTTCAGAGAATGAAGCAATTGTGTCATTAAAAGCCGGGGAATAATAAATACCATCAGTATTTAGAAACAAAGGATAATTTACTTCAGCCAAAACTATTGAAACAACTCAGGGAGGAGACCTGTGTTAGTCTACTGCAGGGCTGTTAAAACTCCCAGCCCGCAGGCTGGATATGTCACGCACTGGCCACGTCCACGCCTGGGTTTGCGAAGGGAAAAAAAGTCCCGATATGTCATGTGATGACGCGAGTTTGAGACAGTCTACTGCAATCAAAAATTAGAGGAAATCCGATAGCATCTTTTCTGACTAGCAAATTTTTATTAAAAGCAAATTTTCCATGAGCTATAACTCACTGTTCATGCCCCAATTTAAATCCTATGTTAGTTTAGCCATTTTGTGAGCCTAATAACTTAGTAATTATTACTAAAGCCTTTAATAAAATTCATCTGAAAATATATCAGCTTTCTGATTTTTGAGATAACCCAGACAGTTATCCCCAGTGTTCAATTTGGAATTTGAAAACTTATGACTAGAAAATAGCGAGTTTGGTCTAGTGGGTAAGGCACTAGACTAGAAACTAGATTAGTAAGGCTCAACAGAGACCTCATTTTCTTAGAGTCCCGTGGAAAAATCAGGTGGAACAATGGCTGATGACTTCTTTCCATTGGTCCACAATAGAAAGTGTCCTCACATACTGTATAACAGTGTGGTACACTGGTTTAACAGCTGCGGACAGGAAGGTACTACAGGGAGTGATTAATTTCGCACAAGAAATCATTGGTTGCCCCTAACACCACTGGATGATATCGCCAGGACTCGTTGCTTCAGCAGAGTAAGGAAGATACTTAGGGACGATTCCCATTCTGGTCAGTGTCCCTTTTCACTTTTACCATTGGGCAGAAGACACCAAAGTATAGCCAGCCGGACAAATAGGTTTAAAAACAGCTTCTACCTATGGGCTGCCAGACTCCCCCCAATTACTTGTTATAAGGATTATACTCTATACTCTTCATGTTGTATTGTATTTCTGTTATGGAGTTGCACCAGGAGAGGCTAAACCAATTTTGTTGTATACAGGTTGTACAATGACAATAAGGGTATATTATTATTAGAAACCAGGAGACGATGTATTCTAGTCCCGCCTTAGCCATGAAAGCCAGCTGGGTGACTTTGAGCCACACACTCATTCTCTCGCTCAACTGACCTCACAAGATTGTTGTGGGGATAATAGGTGGAAGGAGTGTTAGATATGTTCACCATCTTGAGATGTTTATAAAAATGATGAAGCTGGCTATAAATAATTATTACTGGACAGTTTTACAGAAGGCTGCAATGCAGAACAATAGTTCTCTTATAAGTAATAACTCCAGGGGCAACATTAAAGAAAATAGTATCACTCGCACAGAAAATTTCCAGCAGTTGTATTTGTTAGATAACTCCTAGGAAGGATAATTTTTGACAAAATGCAGGAACCAAATGGTCAAAACCTTTAATGGATTAAAAAAAAAAAAAGAAAAAAACCACGCACATACATACACACAGTTGAAAAATCTACCAAGTTTGAGAATCAAAGGATTCTTATCTGGAATTCCCTTCCCCCCAACACACTTCTCTTTGTAACACAAACTCTGATCACTTTGGTTCAGATACTTACAAGTATTGGCAAGATTGAACTTGGCTGTCATTTCAAAACACAGATTGACAAATAAACTTTACAAATTAAATATCTGATTTCATGATTACATATTTACAAATACAATTGTCCATTTTCTTAATTACATCTGGTAGTAAGATATTATAGAAAGGTAGTTATTTCCCCTTGTGCAACCTCAAAATCAAATTTAGAGGATATAGTGGCTTTCATCTTGCACATACATGTTACAGAGGCATACTCAGATAATACCATTTAAACAGGATTATGTAAGAAGTGAATCAATACACTTTAAAGAAAAAGTGGAAAATGAAAGCCCGGCTTTAAAGCTGCAGCCTATAATTTACTATTCAAAAATACCACAGATTTCAATGTAACCTCTTCAGAATAAATCATGTATTCTATAGTGCTTGAAGCTTTTTTTTAAAAAAACTGCCACTTTAAGAAAAAACACAAAAAAAAACTGATTTAAGACTTAATATGCTTTCCAAACAAGTTTGATGCTGAGGTGAGCAATTCAAAAATTCACTTTGGAAGTGATCCACTAGAATTCAAATATTCCAATAATCTAGTCAAACCAAAGTGGGGGGGATTGTAACTATCCTCATCCACTTATATAGCCTCTGAATTCTCTATCCTTTTTAAGGAGCAGGGGGTCTCCAAACTTACCAACTTTAAGACATGTGGAGCATGGCTGACTGAGGAGTTCTGGAAGTTGAAATCCACAGGTCTTCAAGTTGCCAGGTTTGGAGACTTCTGAGCTACAGGAGAAACTATTCTGAAATTATTAGTATCCTTCTCCCTTGCATTAACGTGTTGAGTGGATGTACTCTGAGAACAATGGGAGTCTCAAAACTCTTCCCAAAATAAGACAATAATTCTAGAATTTAGAAAAACAGCCTTCCCTTTTTTGGCAGGCTTTTTCCAGCACCTGAATTTAATTGCTACTTCAAACAGAAAATCTACACTGACATCTCAGGTTTAATGTCCTCAGGAAGGCAAAAGAATATAGAATTCTGGAAAGTGACAGTATCAGGCAAAGTCAGCTTCCGCAAGCGAATGATTTTGCTGTCCCATTCACCACAAACTGGTTAGTTTAAGAAGAAGGGAGCCTAAGCCTTCTCCCAATGTTATTGTAGGTGAATCTCCTAACCCACAGATGCACCCTTGGAGGATTCTATGTTCCCATCTCCCAAACAGCCGTTCAGTGTGGAAGATCAGGAAATAAAGTTGGAAAAGAATCCAGTTTTTAAAAATGCTGTTTTGGGACAAAACCTGGAGAAGATTTTTTAGCTTAAGTAAAACTCATAGGGAAACTAGTAACTCCGCAGGTGTTTTGGACTCAGTTCTCATCTGCACCAGGCAGCCTGATTAAAGACGATGGGAAATGGTTTAATTATCTGGAGCTCCCCAACTTCCTCCCCTTGATCTAAAACATAAACCTTCTGATTGGACTGGAAGTTGAATGAGGCTGGAAGCAAAAGTCCCTAAAGTTGAATGATAATGCAGCATGAGCTCTGTTTTGTTATTAGAGCCACAGGAATGGAGTATTTCTCAAGAGTTTAGTAAAGGATGCAAACTAACAACTCTAGTTAGATTATTGCTGATGTTTGCTTTCATGAAGCATTAAATAAGTTCAAAACTTTTTCTCTTTAATATTGTTTGCTGGAGATATTAAAGAGGATACTACAAGGCTCAGATTCCTTTCAGCTGTACATTGCACTTTAAATTTTGAAACTTAACACCCGCTCATTAGGTCAGTGGTGACTTATAGTATTGAACTAACTATTGTGCTCACCCTGGAACTAGTTGAGTACACCAGATATTTAATGCAGTGACATTAGCACTCTTCCTTATAAAGCAATCACAGATTGCAAGTTCTGCAAATTTGCAAAATCAAGAACACAAAGTGATCTCTTCAGAAATTCAGACAAGAGATCATTTAACAAGAGACTTTAACTAACACTATTAACTTTCCCGTTCTTTTCATGTCAAGTCCTGTTTCTGCTGTGAAACCTGCCAGATTCCCAGAGATTTTAACAAGTATCCCAGAAAAATATCCTCTTCATGGTAGAGCATAATGAAGACACACTTATTGGTGAAGTCGGTAAGAACCCATCTAAATCCATCCTGCTTAGAGACCCAAGTAGGCTATCTCTTGGAAAAATATAAATGTTGGCTGTGTGTTTCCAAGAGAAGTGATATAGGGAGCTGTAAAACAGCTGAGCAGCTAACAAATTGTTGGTTTTCAAGATGATTTTCTCCCCACCTCAAGAAGCCAGGTGCTTAAGACATAAATCAATGTAATATTCCTGTGCTAGCCCTTTTACAATAGGAGGGTCCACACAAGCCTTTTCTCTAAGACCTGGGCCCTTATTCCTTTATACAACAATGGTTCTTTCATTCAGGTCCCTTAAAGGCAACCACAGGATGAACGATACTTGGAGAAATACTATTCTACTACCTCACCATGCCATACCAAGCAATTGTCTTTGGGCATGGGTAGAATTAAGATTTGCTTCAAGGCTTTGAAAATGGCAGCTGTTTCAAGGACTTCGAAGAACAGCCATTAAGATTCAGCTTATTGTGCATGAAAAGTCTGTGCTGAACATTTTCCACCGAACAGTCAAACCCAGAAACTTCTCAGAAATAAATCAAGGTAACCTCTTGGCCACTTTATGGTGAGTTCATTTCTTCCCAGATTTAGGGAGCTCATGCTGGTAATTCAAGACGAAAAATCCTAGCTTGAACTGATCCTTATTCTGCTTTCACAAATACAGGTCAGATCCGGTTATTTAATCACTGTGAGGCTTCTCAGGAATACCCTGTGGATAAAGCCAAAAGTTACTGTACTTTTTTTTAAAAAAAAAATTCCATTGAAATCTGTCTTCTTTGAAATTAGGGAAGGTGTGTAAAAGCTTAGATTTCAAAATTATATTAGTGAAACTCTAGAGAATAATCTGATCTATCAGCCAGGAACACCTTTCAGGTGACTCCTTTCATGAAACAAAGATAAGAATTTTGTAATCATTGAAATAATTACCATTTAAAAAGCAAGTAGAGGGAGGGAGATGAGCAGGCCTGCAACTTAAGTGCTGTAATCCAAAGAAGCATCTTTTTGCTTCCAGGCACCGCCCAATGGTAACTACTCTGTTTCTGGAAACTAGATCAAAGGTCGAAACTGGGCACATCAGACTATAGGTCAAATGAGACTTGGATCCCAGGATAAGCATGATTAAGGGAGGATATTATAGGACCTTTCTGCTCCAGACAGCATAACAGATGGAAATGCCACCAAGCCCTACATGGCGTGGGGCCAGCATATTTGAAGGACCACTTCTCCCCAATTACATCTACCTGGCCAACCAGACAGGGAAGGTTGTGGGTCTTTTAAGGAGTATATCTGAAGGGATCTAGAAGAAGGGGCTTCACTGTGATGGCTCCCTTCCCTTTGGAATATTTTCACCTTGGAAATCAGATCGGCTCTATCCTTGCTACTTTTTCTGGAAGGCCCTGAAGATGTGATTCGGTCAGTGAGCCTGGGGACCCCAGATTGATTCAGAAATAATCAAGAAGATTGTATAATTGTTCTTGTCATTGCCACGGGGAGGTGTGGCGATGACAAGAACAATTATACAACCTGCTTGATTGTTTCTGAATTCTGAGATTCTGCAGTTTTTATATTGTTGATTTTTAATGCTGTACAGAGTCATCTTGCGTGAGCATTTATATAAATCAATTTAATAAGTAATAAATAAAAACAAATGATACTCCTTCTCCAGTGAGAAAAGCAAGATGATTAAAAATGGACACAAACTAATATAAACTAAGGAAGAAAGAAGAAAAAGAAAGGAATCAAGGAAAAAGCACAAGGGAAAAATGTTGAAGAAAAATAGAAAGGAAAAAGGCTTCTGATATTTTTCACATCTGCACTTATACACATGTTTTAACCTGCCTGTTTAAAGTTACACATTACTCTTCTTTCTATAAACTATCATATTTAATTATCAAATCTACACACCACAAGTTTCTTTCATTTTTATGCAAAAAGTTCATAAGAGACTTCCAGTCAGCAAATAAATGTAGTAAGCCTAATATCTGGAAGCTGTCATTAAGCTTGCCTACTTGGATGGGTGAGATGTTTAGAAAAAAACCTTTTTTTCCAACCTGTTTTTCGAATACATTTTATTTATCTAAAGTCTCTTCATTGACAAGGCTGCTGGCAGAACTATCTTGAACCCCAGACAAGGATTCTCTGTTACTCTGCGCATCTGTTATGCCAGTTGTAGACAGAAGAACCAAGGTACTTAAGGTTGAGGCCATACATTCTTAATAAAATAAATCCTTACACAGAAGGAGCAAGTTTTCCAAGACATTTCCTGAGATTGAATGCCATAGCCATTTCAAATTACAAGTTGGGCATTTTCTGTCTTACTACAGTTACGTTTATTGAAAAAAACATAAGGACTTAGCAATAAACATGTCTGCAGATTGCCTAGGTGGATACATGTTTACACTGCTTTAGAATACCTGTCATTTATGAACAGGCATCCATAGCTAATAATTATGTTTTCAGCTGAAGAAGCATTTTTCATTTTAAAAACCCAGCAGAGATATATAATTACCATAGCAAGTTGCCGTCCTATGTTTCCTACAGTCACACCTCCTGAGAAAAATATACAAGGTAGCCAAGACCGGATATAAAGGAAATCTGGAGATGTATACCTAAAGGAAAGTGCGGGGAGAGGGAGAAATGGAGGATTATTTGTAGTTTTAGCATCTAATCAAAATTGATCTGGGCATTTTGCTCTGCTGGAAATATGCGGGAAAGCATAAGGAATTCAAGATTTTCATATCTTATTAGAAGTACCAAATATGCATACAGATATATTTAAAATTGTTAATGTGTTAACTTTTATATTTACATTTTTATGCCACTGTAAGTTGCCTGGAGTTATTCTGTATAATGAGACAGGCAGCATATAAATTTAATAAATAAAAAAATAAATACAAACATGCATATTTATAGAGAATGCTTTGAATGTATCCCCTTGGCCTAGGAAAGGGAAGAACTTTTAAAAAAAAAAAATAAGAAAAATTATGATGTAGCTTTGTAAATAAGTCCATTGAAATTACTAACTGGTTAAAAGTAACACAGGCCTCCTCTAATGTAATCTTTGGCTTAAACACACAGTAGAGAAAAGAAACATAACAGTTGCTCAATACTTTCTCATTTACTTGCTGGTCTGCAACTTCACAGGGCCTATAACTCTTGGCAAATGCTTTAATGAAAGGCTGGTTTTAGGCAAAGGTACAAGAGGGAAAAATACTCTCTTTGTGCCTAGTTCCAGTCTTAACTGGATATTACCAAATCTAAAACTATTTGCCCATATTACACAGGTAAATACTAATTGTGCATGTAGAAACTAAGCTGTATTATAAAGTTAGGAATGACATTTCCTTCTTTAACAAAATAGCCATCAATATTTGAAGGGCTAGTTTGATGTAGTAATTAAAGTACTGGACTAGAAACTTAGACACCATAAGCTTTAGTTTTCCCCAGGGCTAGTAAATCTCTTTTAGGGCCATCCGTCTCACGGGGTGTAGACAAGATAGGAGTAGCAGCAAGCTTCCCTGAATTCAAAAAAATTAATGCATATGATAAAACTAATAATCAATAAAGAACTATAGTAAACTAAAACAAGTGCAGGCATAATTCATGCCTTTTAAAAATAAATTGAACAATTGGAAAGAAGGGAATGCAAGGTATACTTACTGATAAACTCCATTATAGACCAGAAACTGTGTGATTAGAGTAGCTACAAAAGCAATTGTAATCCCAAGACCAAGACCACTTCTTGAACGATCAAATGTCCACCAGAGGCCCAGCGACAAAGCTGCAAGGGTCAGGGAAAGCTGGATGTTGTTTGCAAAATCCAATTTCTAAGAAGGAAGCTAAGGAAATTTTATAGTCTGGCAAATTTCTTGCTCCACACAACTCTTAACATCTATCCAGGTATCCCACCTTTTTCTCCTTTTCATTTTCGATAGCTTCTTTACCTTTCCTACCAATATTTTTATGTCTTATCCATAACATGCACATGCAGAAATCAGTTTATAGAGTGTACAAGAAGTAGGAAGAGTATATTTGAGAGATCATTTTCTTGCAAATCTCGATTCCTATTTTCAGCTGAGTATCTCAACCTGCAGGGGGCAATCTTTTATTTTCTAAGTCCTCTTTAAATTTCATGAAATAAAATGTAAAGCATATCCTGAGGGAGAAGTTATAACACAGCAAAGAAAAACAAATTAATTATTTTCACAATTAGGCAGACGGAACTGCCACATTTATCTTAAAACAATGTCTTGTATTAATGCTGCTGGAGGATAATAGATTGTTAAATAAATCTCCAATTCTGTAAAGTGACACTTTAAAAGAATTATAGGTGTACCTTTTTTTAAATGAGTGTAAAAGAAATAATTCCTGTCCTCACAATTTGCTACATTTCCAATAAATTTTTCTTCACAATACCTAAGCAATTCCCCCATGTTCTGCAAGTGAAGATATAGAGATGGGAGTGTCTCACTTTGTTATTTAAGTTTGTTGGCATAGTGTAGATATTAGATAAAAGTGTGACTAAGTCTTTGGAAGCCAGAAAGGGAATATAAAAATCCTTCAGATCATGGTCTCTGCTGACAGTAGAATGGAATCAAGCAAGCCCTCATGCCAGATGGTTATGGTACCAGGCTAGAAACCAGGAGTCTGTGAATTCTAGTCCCGCCTAAGCCATGAAAAGTGGCTGAGTGACTTTAATCCTGCCTTAAAGTCAGCTGGGTGATTCTGGACCAAGCCCTCTCTCTCAGCCCAACTCACTTCACAGGATTGTTGTTAGGGGAAAGTATGAAGAAGAAAAAGTGTATATACACTGCCTTGGATTATTTATAAAAATAATACAGGTAGAATGTCCCAAAGGTGCTTTTTCAAGAAGCAACTGAGACTTTCTGGTTTTTCATCCAAGAAGCTTCAAAACATCCTCAAAGAAAAACCAGAAAGTTCAGTTGCCTCTTGAAAAATCATCTTTGGCACAGCCATAGACATACAGGTAGAATATAAATAAGGGTGTGGGGTTTTTTGCCAGCTCCGGTAGCTTTAGTTTTGTTCAGGAGAAAACTGAAAGAGAAACAATAAACTTTAAGCAGAGACTTTAGAGCAAAGTTTCCCAACTTCAGGAATTTTAAAATATATGGGCTTCAACTCACAAATTCTGGCTGGGGAATTCTGGGAGATATGAAGTCAGACAGTTCCAAGGTTGAGAAACTCTGTTGTAAAGTATAGATAGCATGGGCACTGATTTGTGAAACATAATTACTCAAATCAATTGAAGCTGATCCAGTAATGATGGGAAAAATGCTAGGCAATATTAAGCCTTTTCTCTCTCTCAAGGATACAGCACTTGCATGGTTAATGCCAACGAAGACAGCAATACATCGCATTACGCTTGCCCATTCTCGTTTGAATTTGTGAGGCTCACCAAGATGGCTGTCAATGCAGGGATACAGCAGGCCAATAACAGCTGTAAAAGAAAAAGTAATAGAAGAGATGTTGAAATCAGTTGTTCTGTTAACCATTCATTTTCCTCTCCCCAGCAACCAGCAAAGCCTAGTTTTCATTTTCTGAGGTACTGAAGAGTACAAGTAGTCTTCAACATATGACCATTCACTTAACAATTGTTTGAAATTATGAGTCTTTGTACTTATGATATTGCAGAACCTCCACGGTTACATGATCAAAATTGGGCATTTGGAAACCAACAAGTCTTTATGACAGATGCAGCATCCCAGGCTCATGATCACCATTTATGATTTTTTTTTTTTGGGTGGGGGGGAGGGTGACAATTAAAAAAAATGAGGGAAGCCAGATTAGTTTAACACTGAAGTAGTCTGCCTCTGAAACAATCAACAATTACTTTTACAAACAGTTACTATATTCAATAGTAACTTATGAGAAAATCTCTTTAAGCTACTATAAAATATAGAAATACACTTTTCCCCATGGAAAAATCATGCCAACTATTTTTCAGATCAGCACAAGGATTAAGTGGCAATGCCCTGGACATCTCCATGCCAACTATGTTAAGTTCAATGAAACTTAACATGCCTATGCTTTCTTTTGCCTGATTTATTTTACCGTTTATAGGTGGTAAAAAAAATCCACCAATTTCATGAAATAAAAGTGAGTTTCTTTTTCTCATCTTGACTTGCAGAGAGATTTTAAGTCTTGATGTCATAAATGGCTCTGGAGCCAAAGCTATGTGCAATCTGCCAACAGCAGCTCTGTTAAATACCATGATTTGAAACCCAATGCCTGAGAATAATTTTGGAATAATCATCAAAAGGGACTAACTTACTTAATTGAAAAGGAATTATAGTAATTCAATTTTGAATTTTTATTTGTACTTTGCAATAAAAAGGGGGTCATTTTCTATGAGCATCTTGCTAGGAACTAAAACTGCTCTTAAAATAGGCACTAAGCCAGTCTCAGTTCCTCTCTTCTGTCACAACATGTGACTTCCTTGTTTTTGATTGAGTATGTGGCATGTTCAGACTGCGAACCAATAGGAAGCGGAGCACGCGACTCACCAGTTTCCACAGCAAGCCAATTATATGGCCAAGAGTGATGATGAATCATGCCAGCTCCTGGGTTAAAAACTTGCCAAGCAATAATAGCTAGAGGAAACTCTTTCGCTTTCCAGAGTGAAAAATAACGCCAAACTCACAAAGCCTTTAGAAGGAAGGAGGAAACACACTCTGCTGCTAAAGGTGTTGTTTTCTTACATCTTAATCCGTGTTCTCCTTGTGAGGTCAAATACAGTCCTATCAAATATCAATATATACAAGCTCCTAAATGCCACTCTAGGCACCTGTTTGGTTAAATAATGAGGAAAATACTTTCAAAGTAAATAAACAAGAAAATAGCACACACCACTCTGAGCAATGAACTAACATCCTCCAACCCAGCTCAGAGCCACAATAATTGGAAACCCCCTCACCTTCTTTAAAAAGCTTCCCGCTTACCTGCTGCTGTCCCACAGCAAGGGGGCACCCACCAGGCAGAAGAGAAGATTGTAGAGATGACTTCCTCAGGGAACAGGGTTACATTCCTCTGAATCTGCAGTAAGTTTAGCACCAGGGCAAGGAAAGTGCCCACAGCAAAAAGCACCAGGCTGCGCTGCAGTAAGTCTCTGCTCAAGTTCAAGCTGCTGCTGCCACCAGGGACACTGCCTCTGTTTGGGCTGCTTGGGTGACGTGCTGCATGACCCACTAAGGTCAGGGGAGAACTGGAAACAGATGAGGTTAGCATTTCACCCACTTTGGCTGCTAGCCCTGTTGCACTTCCACCTAGGTGATCCTTGTATCTTCCCCTGGCTGTACAGGAGCAACTCCAGGTATGATTCTCAGGTTGAGGTACAGGTTTCTCCATCAGGTTTCTGAAAGAGACATGAAGGCCTTATAGAGTACAGAATACTCAGAAAGCTTTCAATAGGTTGGTTATGCGCTATTATGCTTTTATCTCTACAAAAAGTTCTTATACTTCTCTAGTTAATCCAAAGCCTGATAAAATTCCATATTATAATATGGAATTCAATAGCGCTTTATAATGCCTTGGTTAAGACCACAGGTGGAATATTGTATTACACAGTCGCCACAATGTGAAAAAGATGTTGAGACCTTAGAAAGTGTGCAGACAGCAACAAAAATGATTAGGGGACTGGAGGCTAAAACAAAGAATGGTTGCTGGAATTGGGTATGTCTAGTTTAATGAAAAGGACTAGTGGTGACGTGATAGCAGTATTCTAATGTTTGAAGAGCTACAAAGATGAGGATGTCAACCTGTTCTCCAAAGCACCTGAAAGCAGGACAAGAAGCAATGGGTGGAAACTAATCAAGGAGAAAAGCAACTTAGAACTAAGGAGAAATTTCCTAACAGAACAATTAATCAGTGGAATGGCTTGCCTCCAAAAGTTGTGGGGGCTGCATCCTGGAGGATTTTAAGAGACTGGACAACTACCTGTCTGGAATGGTATAGGTCTCCTGCTTGAGCAGAGGGTTGAACTAGATTCCCTTCCTTTATGCTGTTATTCCCATGAAGTATTAATATGGAACCAAAGAAAATGACCTTAAGGAATTTTCTCACCTTTAATTTTAAAAAGCCCTCTCCATCTTAGATCTTGGCCTACCTAATTATATTGTTGTAAGAATTAAGGATGTGAAATACCTTACAGTGAAACTGAGGCAGTAGTTCTGTGTCTTATTACCTGGCTAGAGATCTAAAAGCTCAATTAAATTGCTACTTAGCCAAGCATATTTATAAAGTCACTTGACTTCCTTATCTCATAAGAGATAAGTTCTCATAAGAGAACTTGCTTTGAACTTTTAGAACAACCACAAGATAAAACCATTACCAGTTTAAATATTCACACTGCTTCAAGGAGTATCTAATTACACAGATTCTACAGAAGAGTTTTATCTAGAATTCCAAACACCAGAATAAAGTGTATATACCACGATGTTAAAGCAGTAAGAATTTTCTAGGAATAAAACATAGTCCTTTAAACTTTTGATTAAAGGCCAACAAATGGATGACTACATCAAGTAAATCTTCTACAGGAACACCAGTGCACTCATCTACCTTGTTACTAATTGCCCTCTTCTCTTTCCTTCCATCTTTCCCAGAATTGCAGATTTCTTGAGTAAGCTGGAACTTCACATTATGTGCACAAAACATAATTTGACCCCTGGACATTTTTGCCTTGAGTATTCTGGACAATTTATTTTACAGTCAACATTTATTTCCTTGGCTGCCCATGGTTGTCTCAGCACTCTTCTCCAATACCAAAATTCAAAACTCTCTAGATTCTTTCTGTCCTGCTTCTTCAGAATTTAATTTCTATGAAATGCATGCACAATTCTGATTTTTCTATGTATAGACCAGAGGTCTCCAAATTTGGCAACTTTAAGAATTGTGGATTTAAACTCCCAGAATTCCTTAGCCAAGAATGCTGGCTGGGGAATTCTGGGAGTTGAGGTCCACAAGTCTTAAAGCTGCCAAGGTTGGACACGCTGGTATAGACCCTTCAAGCTTAACCCAGTATGAAATGCAGCATTAAATTGCCCCAATACCAGTGACATGGCAGGTTTAAATAACAGAATAGAGAATAATAGCGTTGGAAGCAACCTTTGAGGTCTTCTAGTCCAAGCTCAAGTAGTGGACACTGACTATACCATTCTGGACAAATGGTTGTATAGTTTCTTTTCAAAAGCCTCAATTTTCAAACAGATAGATCCTATAGTCGAAACATTCTCACTTTATGTAGGTTATTGAACTGCCCTTTTTCCTCTCCAAAATAGGGCAAACTGTTATAAGATGCCAGACTAGTTTTGTCTATTTGGTGCTACAAGAATGCCAATATTGTAGGAAAAAGACTGCCTCTTGGGAGATCTAAGTGAAGGCTACTTTATCTGGTAACAAAACCCCTTCTGCTGTAGGGGACAGAACTACCAGCCTGATATCTAACTTTCACCATATTCTCCAGTAAGATAACAGGGAGGAGTAGAATAAGTCTCCCTCCCACTCAGACCAGCTGTGCTTTCTCAAGACTTCACCAGCCTAAGCACTGTGACTTCAAACTTCAAAGCTAAGCAGGGTCAAGTCTTCATAGCTGGCTGGGAAACCACCAGGAGAAACAGAAGGCCAGCTTGGGAAACTGAATAAATATTCTGGAAGACAATGGCAAGCCCTTTCCATATCCTTGGCAGGAAAAAAATATATGACACAAAATCACAAGAAGTAACAAGAAGTGAAGCTTGACTCACAGGACTGCTTACGTTTTCTACTTTAGGTGCAGCCAGAGACTTACAAATTGGCCTCTTCTTCTCCCTCCAGCATTTTAACTGCCAAGGTTTGAAGGAAACTTAAAGCTTCTCATATAATTTTTCTTGATCCCCAAGGCTCCTAGCTACTAAGCCTTGCCACTGCTGCCTGCAATCATTGAGAATATGACCCCAGGTGCTTCACCACGCATGGTGCTAGGACATGATGTGCTTAACTTATTGCAGCGTGTGTATGATATAAAAGCAGAAAGCATTTACAAACAACCACTAACCAACGGTCCATCTGTCCCCACCCCTAGTAAAGGCCAACTGGATTTTATTTTTACAAATTAAGTCCCCCCTCCCCATACACCCCAAACCGTTGGTCAATCAGAAGACAACATCCCTCTTCTGGAGGGTGCATCGGGTGGGCGCCCAGTTGGAGGCGGCGGATTTGCTGCAAAAGGCTAGAAAAGCCAGAGCTGCCGCCCTTTCCTCCCCCCTTAGCAGATCGGAGGGCGAGGGGCTCCAAAACCCACCAGGTAGAGCGCGGGGACCACCCAGTTTCCCTCTCAGCCCAGTAACCTCAGGTAGACTGCCTCCAACTGTGGAGTCTCAGGTGACCGCTAACTGACCGCCTTAACCGAAGCAGGTATCGTTGAGATGGGGGGCTTTCACACTCACTCACTCACTCAGTCTATCTCTCTCTCACACACACGCACACACAATCTCCCCCTCCCCAACCTTCCCCCTGCCCTTACCTGCTTGGACTCGGGCAACGCCGTCCCTCTCAATCAGTCCCTCACGCACACGCGCCCTGCCGGCTTATAAAGGCGCGAGCCTCTTCGTGCGGCGCGCCTCCGCCCCTCCCGTGGGGCCGCCGCTGCTGCTGAAGCTGACGCGGCGGAGTGGGAGGGACAGGAGGCGGAGCTGCCGAGCAGTCCCGGGAACAGCATTGCAGTCTGGTGAGGCCCGCCAGCCAATGGCAGTCAGGCGGGCCATATGACGTGAGGACACACCACCCGCTCTTCCCTCAACTGACAGGGCGGGAAGGAGAGGAGCCAGCAAAAGCAATGGCAAGGGAGGAGTGTCGGGGGGAGAGAAAGCGCGTGGCAGGAAGGAACGTCCCAATTCTAGCGGGGGAGGGGAGGAGGGATGTTGTGGTGGCGCCCTTAAGAGGGGCCCACGTAGGGGGTGTCCGCATGCCTTTCCTCATACAGTCCGGCTCTTCCCCCGGGAACTCGGACGGCGTTGCACGCGCCCGCCCTCCCCTCCCTCCCTCTTTTGGCGTTGGCTCCTCCTAGTCACGTCGCCGCTGCTGTGTGCACAGTTGGTGGCTGCGAGAGCCCCGCGAGGTAGGACAGGTGAGAGGGCGCTCCAGAAAGAGGTGCTGCTTTTCCTGCCCTCCCACTTTTTTTAACCACCTTTGTATCACAACTCCCATCCTGGATGGGAGAGCATTGAGGGTTACTGGTAGTCCTCGACCACAAGGGAGCCTAAAACCTCTCTTGTTCAGTGGGACGTTTGTTAAATGCGTTTCTTCCCCCCACACACACTCAGGTTTGTTAAATGCGTTTCTTTTCCCCCACACTCAGGTTTGTTAAATGCGTTTCTTTTCCCCCACACTCCAGGTTTGTTAAATGCGTTTCTTTTCCCCACACTCAGGTTTGTTAAATGCGTTTCTTTTCCCCCACACTCAGGTTTGTTAAATGCGTTTCTTTTCCCCCACACTCAGGTTTGTTAAATGCGTTTCTTTTCCCCCACACTCAGGTTTGTTAAATGCGTTTCTTTCCCCCACCCAGGTTTGTTAAATGCGTTTCTTTCCCCCCACCCAGGTTTGTTAAATGCGTTTCTTCCCCCCACTCAGGTTTGTTAAATGCGTTTCTTTCCCCCCACCCAGGTTTGTTAAATGCGTTTCTTTCCCCCACCCAGGTTTGTTAAATGCGTTTCTTTCCCCCCCAGGTTTGTTAAATGCGTTTCTTCCCCCCACAGCCAGGTTTGTTAAATGCGTTTCTTCCCCCCACAGCCAGGTTTGTTAAATGCGTTTCTTTCCCCCCACAGCCAGGTTTGTTAAATGCGTTTCTTCCCCCCACAGCCAGGTTTGTTAAATGCGTTTCTTTCCCCTCCCCAGCCAGATTTGTTAAATGCGTTTCTTCCCCCCACAGCCAGGTTTGTTAAATGCGTTTCTCCCCCCACAGCCAGGTTTGTTAAATGCGTTTCTTCCCCCCACAGCCAGGTTTGTTAAATGGGTTTCTTTCCCCCCCACAGCCAGGTTTGTTAAATGGGTTTCTTTCCCCCCACAGCCAGGTTTGTTAAATGCGTTTCTTCCCCCCACAGCCAGGTTTGTTAAATGCGTTTCTTCCCCCCACAGCCAGGTTTGTTAAATGCTGTTTCTTCCCCCCACAGCCAGGTTTGTTAAATGCGTTTCTTCCCCCCACACAGCCAGGTTTGTTAAATGCGTTTCTCCCCCCACAGCCAGGTTTGTTAAATGCGTTTCTTCCCCCCACAGCCAGGTTTGTTAAATGCGTTTCTTCCCCCCACAGCCAGGTTTGTTAAATGCGTTTCTCCCCCACAGCCAGGTTTGTTAAATGCGTTTCTTCCCCCCACAGCCAGGTTTGTTAAATGGGTTTCTTTCCCCCCACAGCCAGGTTTGTTAAATGGGTTTCTTTCCCCCCACAGCCAGGTTTGTTAAATGCGTTTCTTCCCCCCCACAGCCAGGTTTGTTAAATGCGTTTCTTCCCCCCACAGCCAGGTTTGTTAAATGCGTTTCTTCCCCCCACAGCCAGGTTTGTTAAATGCGTTTCTTCCCCCCACACAGCCAGGTTTGTTAAATGCGTTTCTCCCCCCACAGCCAGGTTTGTTAAATGCGTTTCTTCCCCCCACACAGCCAGGTTTGTTAAATGCGTTTCTTCCCCCACAGCCAGGTTTGTTAAATGCGTTTCTTCCCCCACAGCCAGGTTTGTTAAATGCGTTTCTTCCCCCACACAGCCAGGTTTGTTAAATGCGTTTCTTCCCCCAGCCAGGTTTGTTAAATGCGTTTCTCCCCCCACAGCCAGGTTTGTTAAATGCGTTTCTTCCCCCACACAGCCAGGTTTGTTAAATGCGTTTCTTCCCCCAGCCAGGTTTGTTAAATGCGTTTCTCCCCCCACAGCCAGGTTTGTTAAATGCGTTTCTTCCCTCCCCCAGCCAGATTTGTTAAATGCGTTTCTTCCCCCACAGCCAGATTTGTTAAATGCGTTTCTTCCCCCACAGCCAGGTTTGTTAAATGCGTTTCTTCCCCCACTCCCACAGCCAGGTTTGTTAAATGCGTTTCTCCCCCCCCACAGCCAGGTTTGTTAAATGCGTTTCTTCCCCCCAGCCAGATTTGTTAAATGCGTTTCTTCCCCCACAGCCAGGTTTGTTAAATGCGTTTCTTCCCCCCACAGCCAGGTTTGTTAAATGCGTTTCTCCCCCCACAGCCAGGTTTGTTAAATGCGTTTCTCCCCCCACAGCCAGGTTTGTTAAATGCGTTTCTCCCCCCACAGCCAGGTTTGTTAAATGCGTTTCTTCCCCCACCACAGCCAGGTTTGTTAAATGCGTTTCTCCCCCCACAGCCAGGTTTGTTAAATGCGTTTCTCCCCCCACAGCCAGGTTTGTTAAATGCGTTTCTTCCCCCCACAGCCAGGTTTGTTAAATGCGTTTCTTCCCCCCTCCACAGCCAGGTTTGTTAAATGCGTTTCTTCCCCCCCTCACAGCCAGGTTTGTTAAATGCGTTTCTTCCCCCCACAGCCAGGTTTGTTAAATCGTTTCTTCCCCCCACAGCCAGGTTTGTTAAATGCGTTTCTTCCCCCCACACAGCCAGGTTTGTTAAATCGTTTCTTCCCCCAGCCAGGTTTGTTAAATGCGTTTCTTCCCCCCACAGCCAGGTTTGTTAAATCGTTTCTTCCCCCACACCCAGGTTTGTTAAATGCGTTTCTTCCCCCCCACACCCAGGTTTGTTAAATGCGTTTCTTCCCCCACAGCCAGGTTTGTTAAATGCGTTTCTTCCCCCCACAGCCAGGTTTGTTAAATGCGTTTCTTCCCCCCCACAGCCAGGTTTGTTAATCGTTTCTTCCCCCCACACCCAGGTTTGTTAAATGCGTTTCTTCCCCCCACACCCAGGTTTGTTAAATGCGTTTCTTCCCCCCACAGCCAGGTTTGTTAAATGCGTTTCTTCCCCCCACACCCAGGTTTGTTAAATCGTTTCTTCCCCCCACACCCAGGTTTGTTAAATTCGTTTCTTCCCCCACAGCCAGGTTTGTTAAATCGTTTCTTTCCCCCCACACCCAGGTTTGTTAAATCGTTTCTTCCCCCCACAGCCAGGTTTGTTAAATGGGTTTCTTTCCCCCCACAGCCAGGTTTGTTAAATGCGTTTCTTCCCCCCACAGCCAGGGTTTGTTAAATGCGTTTCTTCCCCCACAGCCAGGTTTGTTAAATCACGTTTCTTCCCCCACAGCCAGGTTTGTTAAATCGTTTCTTTCCCCTCCCCCAGGTTTTACCACCTTCCTTTGCCACAGTTGTTCAGCGAATCACCGCAGTGGTTAAACAAGGAAAAAGATGGTTAAGTGAACCCAGCATGCCCTTTGCTTGTCAGAAGGTCTCAAAAAGGGGACCCTGACCCTGCAACCGTCATAAGGTGAGTCAGTTGCCAAGCACCCAAATTTTGATAACGTGACAATGGGGTGCTACGATGGTCATAAGTGTGAAAAGCAGTCACAAATCACTCCGAGCCGTTACTTTGGTCACTAAATGAATTGTAGTAAGTTGAGGACTACCTGTATTGTTATCTACCAATTTGGAGCCATGCTGGACAAGAGAGATGAGGTGAGCAATTGTATTGTTCCCAGTGTGCTTTTCTTAGGAGAACTGGAAAAACCTAAGGAGACAGGTGTGTCTGTAAATTATGGCCCTAAATTAGGAAAGCATCCATTCTGACTTTTTTGACACAGCCTGCACAGGGAGGACTTCTTATGGATACCAGGGGAACCTATTATGGATACCACACAACCTAGGAGGTTTTGTCATGATCTGCAAGGGTGAGAGGTGGTTTTACTTATGTACACACTGAGAATGACCCACCTACCCCTAATGGCAGAGGAACCCACAATCTGTCTCTTTCCCCTGCCAGCATTGCTCCACTTTGGGGGAGAAAAGAGGTCAGCCTTTGTCCCAGTATCCTTCTGCCTCCTGCCAAAGGGCACATTGCAAAGAAAATATCCATTAAATTGGCCAAAGTGTCTGTCTCTGAGGATTGGATCATGGCACTTTTCCTTTTCCCCTGATTTCCCCAGCAGTTTTTATCCAATTGCAAATGTGTAGTGAAAATGAGAGCTGGAAAGACTGTTGTAGCCCTCCATCTGCCCCATTAAATCCGACCTCTATTAAATCCAGGTGAACCAAATTAAGACCTCCCTGATATGGATGCTTGTCCAGCTCTGCTTACGTACATCCAGAGAGGAGAGAAACTTTCTTTTTTAAGAATTACTCCCAATATTGAACTACTCCTACAGGTGGGAAGTTTTCTTTTTTTTTAGATGTTAGATTAGATTAAACTTTATTGTCATTGCACATAAACACAGGCAACGAAATGCAGTTAGCATCTAACC